>NC_137000.1:32230449-32305449 GCF_032717465.1 Coenobita brevimanus
TGAAGAGCAACACCAACCTTCATAATACATTTCACTACAACTACTACTACTACTAAGACTACAACGAACGACGACTATGACAACTGCAGCGATGACGACAGCGGTGATGATGATGGGGATGATGGCGGTGATAAATAATGACTGTTCCAAAAAAATATATAAAATAATATTCCTGTACATAAAAGATTTTAATCCCATCACCACACCAATCCGCTGCGTGGGTTGCATAACATTCACTGACGCACGTTAACCCCTTCAGTCCAGTGATCTCATTGTTTAACATATTCTTGCTGCTTTGAAAGACGATTTTATTCATCTTAATGATAGATTTCTTTTTCCAAACTGGGAAGGTTGGATTCAGCACTCATCAACCCCTTTATTACTGCCCACGGGTGTCCTAGGCTGAGTAAAATCGTCTGGCAGAAGCAAGGTTAAAGTAAGAATTTAATTGAATGAAAGGGATTAGCAAAAAAAAATCATCCCGTTTCTCCCTTCCCTCAATCTTTTCTGTATATTTCACGTTCATGCTGATGGAGACATGGGGGAGGAAGTGAAATGAATATGCTGGAAGTGAATATGCTGGAAGGGAATATGCTGGAAGTGAATATGCTGGAAATGAATATGCTGGAAGTGAATATGTTGGAAGTGAATATGTTAAAGTGGATAATTCTCAAGTGGTAATCCGAATGGCCCGTATACCACATCATTCACCATACGTACTACTCCCACTAGCCGCAAATCTCACTTATGAGTACCTTTATACAACACACATATTCAGCCATCAATACCTAGCTCATTTTTCCCCTCATTTATGGTTGTACTTATGAATTTCCTTATCAATAATGATGAAAGGATAATAATTCCTTTCTCTCTCTCTCTCTCTCTCTCTCTCTCTCTCTCTCCATTCACTGCCTGCACTCAAGAATGTACTAAACGATAGACTAATATTAAAAAAAAATATTCCCTCTTATTCGACAGGTTCGCAGTATAAAATTCGTAGTATTCAATTACCCGCAGATATTAAAGTGTATGTGAGGTGGAGGGGGAAAGAGGGAGGGGGAGGCCGAGGGTGAGATGGAGAGATGGGGTAGAGAGGTATATGAGAGAGGGGGGTGTGAGTTGGGAGCAGGGGAGTGAAATGGCGGGGGACAGGGCGACTTGGAGGCGATTTGTTTGTGGCCACCCCAAACGGGATTGAGGCGTCTGGCAATAGATAGACAGATAGATAGATTATCTACCAAATATTCAGGGTGACCAACCTCACGAAAACACAATACTCATTTGTTTCATATTTATAGACATTCATATTTTCCCCTTCGACAGCCTGGCAATTTATTTACAAATATTTAAGACTATAAATTTATTCATAAACATTATTTATTCCACCACCATTACTTACTTAGCCTTTTAATCAAGTATTCAAGGACATTTTTCCTATGCATAATCAATAATAACATGCAACATATATTCCGACTGTCTCATTTCTGTCTTTTAATTCATAGCCTATTTTTATTATTTATTAAATGAACAAGATATTCAAAACTTATCTTTGCTTTACATTCTACAGGTTAATAATAAATGGATGCCTAAAGCTCCCTGATAAAGTTTGTCTGGCTTTGCAAATCACCAGTAAAAACACAGGTCACCAAGTGTCGTACGGTATATCTCGCTACGTGCCTTGTGTGGCTGGGTGAATTGTTGGTAGCCTTTGTGTGTGTGTGTGTGTGTGTGTGTGTGTGTGTGTGTGTGTGTGTGTGTGTGTGTGTGTGTGTGTGTGTGTGTGTGTGTGTGTGTGTGTGTGTGTGTGTGTGTGCTACGATATTTTTGTGTTTAAGTATGTGTTTTTTATACTATCTTTACTTTAACAGGGTGTTTGCAAGTTTGTATTTAGAACCCTTTAAGACTAATTGTTCTCTCTTAAGTATTCTTACAAGGAGACACCTCAAAAATAATTTCTTAACATGTCGTAGGTTCACATACACACACAAAAAAACGGCAACGCTAATGCAGAATTAATTACATGACCCAGGAATATGTAATGTCAGGAAAATTCGATCCCAATTATTCAGGCTGATCTTAATTTACGAGTATGCCCAAGACTTAAAATCCTCTGGGACACTACATTAATAAGTAAGCTGCTCCGGCACGGCTGACAGGAAATCAGTATATAGGTGGTAAGGTGATTATATTTTCTTTTAAATAAATCTGGATAATATTTCTTTTATCCTTTTCATCATTATAAAACACGTGTCCTATCTCTTTCTCTTTAGTAGTATCGAGATCATAATATCTTCCTTACTTCTCGTCATCATCATAATTTTAACTGTTGAAAACTGTATAAACAATATAATATTTAATTACCATACAAGGAAATACAGGATGCTGCGTGCAAAATAAGCTGCTGAGGAAGAGGTGTTTTGACGTCTCCTTTGCCAATGAGGATATGGCTCAATGTCCTAATCTACAGTTCTTATCTCATGTTCTCTGGCGTATTATTGATGCAAATTTTGACGATGTTGTAAGGACATACGTAACATACAGGAGAGTACCGGGTGCAATATGCAGGAGAAATCGCTAATGGAGAGGCGCTACAAGTCTCCTTTGCCGACAACATTACGGTTTAATATCCTGCTCTCTCTAAAGTACCATCCATATTCCCGGGCACGACTGTCCGTTATGGAGTGGCGCTTGAGTGGCAGCATTCACCGGTGTAGAGATGTCCCTGGTTATATCTATCTATCTATATCTATATCTATCTATATTATATGTGCGCGCTTCACTAAGCCTCGACGTGCGCTACGGATAGGATTATTAGAACATCTGACGGGAATTATACCCTGTGTGGCCTGTTTCCTTACCTGTGTCTATCCTGCTTCCCACCACAACCACCCGAGTCTTCAGACCCATGACACTATTAATATTCTTGATATCTCTTATGATCAGCTTAGGAGACATTTTTCAAACATGTGGGGTTCGAATAACCTCTATATAATTTTTATCTACACTCAATTTTCCTCCAGCAAGGAGAGATTTTTCATTCTGGTGGGATTAGATTTAGCCTGCATTAATCCCTCCACTACCAAAATTCTCTCTAAAGAATGAAAATATCGTCTGAAGGTTGAAAAAAGATAAAAGAAAATCCTTGGGTTGATGGGGTTGATCACTTTACTCCAATGACAAATCGAGTATTTTATTCAGACGATTTTTATTAAGTGGATTCCCACACCTAAGCTTAGGGGTTACATACAACCTTCATTCATCGTTTCGGTACAAGAGATCTGAGTTTACAAAACCGTCTGGAGGTTACAAGAACACAAAAGCAGAAATTCTGAATTTTGGTGACAGTATTCATATTACTTGTGGTAAAACTGGGATCGATGTTTGCTTAATGAAGATCAGGGAAAGTTTTAGAAATAGGTAATTTGCGGGTAAGTTCCTGTGGTGAAAATGTTTTATTTTTACAGATATATCAGCTCTGTAGTTAAGCAAGTTGTTGAAATATGAAGTTACGGAATTTAAAAAAAAATGCATCAGTAAATATTAAGTATTTGAATTAAACTACCGAAGGAGAAACTATTAAAGAGGAGAAAACTGAATTAGGGTCTATTGCAGACGAAAAGTACGAAGTAGAAGTTACTGAATTGGAAGTTATTGCTCTATAAATACTAGTGTAGTTGTTGTCATTAACCGCGCCACTCAGACATGCTCTCCCAAGGACCCGTGTCGGTACCTGTGCTGGGGTGAGGGTTAGGGGCGAGGGATGAGGGGTGAGGAGGTCGGGGGAAGGTTAGGGGTGAGTGAAAGAGGTGAGAGGTGAGGGTGAGGGGTGAGGGATGAGGGGAAAGGGTGAGGGGAAATCGGTAGGGTAAGGGTGAGAGTTAAGGGTAAGGGTAAGGATGAGGGTGAGGGGAAATCGTCAGGGTGTGGATAAGAGATGAGGGATGAGGATATGGCATTATGGGGAATGATAAGGGGAAACTGTCAGGATGAGGGATGAGGTTAAGGAATGTGAGGGAGGGGGGAGGGGAAATCATCAGGGTAAGTATGAGGGCGAGAAAGGCGGAGGGGTTAGAACGAGGAGGCAGGGGAGTGAGGGTGAGGGGAATGTGGCCGAAGGAGTCAGGGGTTTGGGAGTGAGGGTAAGGGGGGGAATTGGGAAGGGGGAAGAGGGTGAAGGGGGGATAAGGGTGAGGGTAAACTGTTTGGGCGGCTGTGAAGTGAGGCGCGAAACCCAAAGTACACCATTTACCTCGCCAGCCCATCACTCCGACGATTTATATTTCTGCGTAACTCGCTACTTCCAGACGATTTTATTCAGGTTTGGAGAGACCTTTCGAGCTGGAGATTTACATGTAGCCTTCGTTAATCCCTTTACTAGCTGGCCTGAGCTGAGGAAAATCGTCTGGTGGTAGCATGAAGAAAACAGTAAAATACGTCAACGGATGGAAGGCGTTAAGAAGTGTATTAAAGGAGGTAAATATGTAAATAAGGTGATTTTTTTTTTTTACTTAATCCTTGCCACCTCAGACGATTTTATTCAGGTAAGATCTCTCAGTGGAGGATTAATACAGCCTTCCTTAACCCTTCCGGTTTATGCAAGAGGTTTCTCCTACTTAAAATGGTCTGGACTAAAAAAAAAAAAAATCCTATATTGAAAGGATTAATCAGTTCTACCACCGGATGTCTTTTTTACATATTTTGTCCTTAATACCTTCAGACGATTTTTATCATATCAGGAGAGGCTTTACAAACTGGCGGGGTTAGAAATAGCGTTCGTAAATCCCTTCACTGCCACGGTCTTCTAAACTGATTAAAAGACCCTGGTAAGAGTAATACATGAATTAAAATAGCAAAATAATAATATACACAAAATTCCAATGACGTACTCGTGCTGAATGGGTTAGCAGCTCATCGATTAGCGTGGTTGGGTCAATAATGATCTAAAAATGTTGGGTGGACAATATTGTGTGGTGAATATTTTAGCAAGTAATTTATATGAAATCGCTATTGACGACGGAGGAGGAGTGAATATTTTACGGCGAAATATTCAGGGTGGTTCTTATATTGTGAGTCCTTGGCCGGTATTCTCGTCGATTAAGGAGGCTCCCTAGCACCTCTTCCTTAGCGATTTATTTTTGGATATGCCTGGTTAATATCATTTTATAGGTTATTTATGCAGAGTATGGCGATAATAGATGGATTTATGTAACAAGGGAGTACAGTTAGGTGCACAGCAAAATAAATCATAGAAGAAAAGGAGTTAGGAAGCTTCCGTATGCGACAAGAATATGGGCCCTTGATTCACTTACAGGTCCCTTGTGTGTTCTGGGGACGGCTCAGTCTGCTGATGTGGGGAGGTAGACACTTTACCTACCTCATTAAATTGCCAATCAATCATGCAATCATCAGACATTAAAAAAAAAAAACGACACTATATACCACTGAAAGGCGTAATGGGACTCGGAATATGACGCAGGGCAGATGCTGGTATCCCCAATTAGGCCGTACCAGCAACACATGAGAATCTGCTATCTTAAGTGTGCAAAGGGAATGTAGTATTGTATATCGTCTATCCTGCACGTGCTGTAAATATGTAGTCACCTGCCCGAGTCCCTTTCCTTTCTGCCATGTATTTACTGTGCCCGTGACACTCAAATTAATCTATGAACCACCGTATGTCCATTGCACAGTGATTAATTGGCAGCAACAAAACTTCCATTCTAACCTCCACTGCGAAAACATTACTTATTTTAATCAGGTTACCACAAGACGAACTTATTCAATTCACGAAAGATTTTAGAAGTGAACGATTAATATATGTTTTACCCAACCCCTGCAGCTCAAAATGGTAACCTATGGGAAGTAAAATCAAGGGCCAGTAAGAGTGAAATATATCATGTCATGGAATTCAATGGGCTCGTACAGGCATATAATGGACACTTGGGTTTATTTTATTTTCATGTTTCCTACCCACAATTTATGTGAATACAATGAATGACTGAGGCAGCAACAAAAATTCAGCTCACTCATATTGGTATTTGCCTTGATTAATGTTGAATGCAGAATAAATCACGCAAACCATTGTTACCGATTCAATTTCCACACATAGCTTCAGGTGGCTTCATTTCCATAACCATGCAAACTATTCACAAAATGTAAAATAGAAAAGAAAAAAGGTATATGAACACACACACACACACACACACACACACACACACACACACACACACACACACACACACACACACACACACACTTTCCTGTTAATTTATATTCTTAATCGTATACCTTGTCCCAGTGTAGTTCATTCATTCTCGTTGTATTTTCATTATTTTCCTGATAAGCCCTAGACGTTCTTATTAAGTTGCAGCAATGCCCATACCGGTATCTATCTGTTTATCTATCCATTTATCTATCTAATCTATCCTTTTATCTATCTAATATATCTATCTATCTACTGTTCGCACCCAACGTTCCTGCTCAAGACAGTACTGGTGTCCCTAACCCCGCCCCCCACAATGCTAGGGTTGTATTTACAAACTTTCCTAAGCTAAAGGTGTGTAGGACTGACTGTATTTAACCAAGGTCTTTAGTAATTGAGCTGCCATGCACTTCATCACCAAATTACAGTGACAACCATACTAGTGAAATATAAATGCGCAACACAAAACAATCCGTGAGAAGAGTTTCCTTGTATGGTGACTTACAAACTGGCTAAGATCCTTTATAAATACGATCCCTGGTGTGGTGAAGGACACGGCCTGGTGATTTAATGGCCAGCACCAGTACAGGGGCAGGGGGTGGGAAGGTCAGGCCATTAGAGGGGGGGCACAGCCAGGAGTGGGAGCCATAGGAGACAGGGAAGCTGGAGGAGGTAGATGAGGAAGTGTGGAGGGGGTACTGGTTAGGAGAGAGAAGGGAGGTTGACGGTGGAGGGGGTGAAACTTTAAGAGGAAGAAATTGGTGAGGGATGAGAGCAGATGAAGCCTGGTGAAGAAAATGAGGAAGGAAGAGGCGTAGAAGGAAGACTGATGGAAGAGAAAAGGAGGTGAAGAGAGGGAAGGAGAAATATGAACAAAAAAAAGGAAAAAATGAATGAGAGGTCAGAGTAGACTGAAGAGTGTGAAACCAAATGCCATATGCACAATCAGTCGAAAATATGTGGAGCAGCGAAAATACCAGAAAATACCAGAGTCATGATGTGTGGGAAAAAAAAAAAAAAAAAAATGGAAGGACACAAATGGAAATGAAAAACCAACAGCCAATAAATATTACAAGTAGATCCGATATGATGAAAAAAAAAAAAAATCGAATTACAGGAATACCGAAAAAACTGGGAGAAAAAGACAATGTATGAGGAAGAATGAAGTGGAGGGAAGGTAAAATGCAGATGATTAAATACAAAGAAACCGCAGATGATTAAATACAAAGAAACCAGCACAACAGAGGAGAAAAATAAGAGGGGACGGGAAAGTAACAAATGATAAATCAGAGAAAATGAAAGGCTGGAAGGACTAAGATTAAAGATATGAGGGAGAATGGTGTGGATAAGCGATGAAGTGCAGAGGCTTGTTAAGGAGGGCATAAAATATAAACTCGAGAAATACTTGGGTATAAAAGACCGCCAAGGTGATAAAAAATGAGTAAATGCCTGGGGAGCTGTAAGGAAATATGAAGTAGCTGGTGAAATGGACAGATTTAAAACAGAGCGAACGAAGTATTAAACAAAATGAAAAAGAAAAGGGAAGAAGTCATTGAGAGGACTGAAAACGTGAACTGCGGAGAGTGAAAAACTGGAGAAATTGTTGAGGGCAAAAGAATGATGAGGAAGGGAGATAATGCTGCTCACCCCTTCACTCCGATGACTTTTTTCTTTCATTCTTGCTGTCTCCAAACGAGTTAATACAGATTTGGAGAGACCTTCTGAACTGGAAGATGGATATATTATTAATCAATCCTTCTCCTAAACCGAATCAAATAATCTGTTCGGTAACGAGAAGGAAAAGATCATAATTTAATGGGTAACACTAAGACCTCTATGATCCACTCTCAGTTGAATAAAATTGTCTAACTAGCTAAATTGGATCACTTGAATTTTTTCCCGACCATGAGAGAGTTAACGGATTTAGTATTAACACTCTCAGGCTCCTATGCTCTCACGCACCTGAAGAAAAGCGTCTGAATTTAGCTTCGAACGCACTAAAGTTGTCTCGACCACTTGAGAATTAAAGAAGAAATAAATCAATTGAAAAAGAAAGCCAAAGATGTGATGGGGACGATCATGGACTCGAGCAAGTGCCTAAATGAACAGGGGCTGTATTCATAAACTTTCTTGAGCTTAAGGTGCATAAAAGATCATTTGTGTATATCTTTACCTTACCTCTTAGTCACCACACGTTACTCTCAGCTGAAGTAATTTCCCCAACAAATAGCCTCGTAATGGGCTAATAGGACTCCTGTTATCTGTACTTCCTATTTACTCCCATGAAATCAGAGAATCATAACGTGAAATATGCGACAAAACAAAATGATTCATAGTGCCACTTAAATGCTCTGCAGACTTAGTTATCGTGCAAAATGACTCAGATCCTTTACGAATTCGACCCCTGAGGAAGAAGAATGAGAGAAAATGAAGGGTTTGATGAGGTGGATGGGGGACAGAGTGAGGAAGACTGTTTGAGAGGTAAGTAAATTAGGAGAGAAGGGAGGGAAAAGGTGGAAGATTTTTTAAAAGGCTGGAGAAATGGCAGGAAAATAGAGTGAAATCTGTTTAAGCATTAAGACTATAAAGTGGAAGAAAGGGAAGATGTGTATGTGGTTACTTGAGAGACTTCAAGGCAAAGAATTGGAGAAAATGAAATATTTGAAGAAAAGAAGGCCAAGACGTGAGGAAGAATGAAAGGACGAAGAAGATAGATTTAAGAAGATTGTTAATGATTCAAGAAATACGATGAAGAAAGATAAGAACTATGGGCAAGTGGAGATATGAGAAGTGGCGGGGGAGAGAAAGTGAAAAATCTGTTGAAGTGGCTGGTGAACTGGAGGGAAAATAAGTGAAAAGGATTGTTAGTGGGGTGTGATGAAATAAAACACAAAAATACGAAGTGGATGGAGTAAGGGAAGGAGCTAATATGATGATGAAGATAAATTCCTTGAAGACCTGAGGGTAAAGAGATGAGGAAGAATGAAAATGGAAGAATAGAAGGCAAAGGAGCTTGTCAGTGATGAAAGAAACACGATGGGAAACGAAGGACAAAGAGTGGCAGGGTTGGTGGAAAGAAGAAATAATGAGAATCTATGAGAGGGAAAATAATAAAGATCTGTTTATGATGAAGGACGCAGCTGGTGAAGTGGACGGAAATTAAAATGATGAAGCACGTCAGTAATGAAGAAAAGTGGAAAAAGAAAGAGAAGGACTGAAGACGGAGGGAAGGGAAAGGATGAGAGAAACCAGTGTAGCAAGAATCAGATAGAGAGAAAATCTTGAGGAAGCACTGAAGGAGAATGGAGTGGCTGGTGAAGTGGAAGGGAGATAATGCGAAGAAGGCATTTAAGGGGAAAAAATGGAGAAGTTCAGGAGTGAGTGAGGGAAAAGCCGAGAGATATAAGGGGCAGTGCATAGGATGTAAATGGTGGAGAAATATGGGAAGAGAGGGAATAATAGGGAAAAATGATGGGATAAGAGAGGTTGAGAGTAAGTTAAAAGAGGAAACGTTCTATACCGTTTTTACTCAAACTTGGCCTAAAATTGCCGTCCATCTATCTTCAGTGTTGATAAGTAACAGCAAATTAACACTGGAATATGATGATACTCGCAAAATAACTGCTATTAAAAGGATAAATAGCCGCAGTATTGCCACTTTCTTCCACTGAACTTCGTCAAACCAGCAACAAAGGAACGAAAATCAAGGCAAAGCTAAGATGAAAAGAGTATAGTGTATATATATATATATATATATATATATATATATATATATATATATATATATATATATATATATATATAAAGGAGAGTTAAGTTTCACAACAAGAAGTCAGACCTAATACGAATACAGTCATCTGGGGTTATCCTAAGACGGCGGATAAGAAAACAGCGTATTATATTGTAGTCTGCCCTCATTAACAAACAGGATAATAAATTTCATTCTTTTTCAGCTTATTTCCCGTAGTTCAGTACCAGAAAAATGCAATAACAAAATTTCTCCCCACTACACTTATTCGTGATTAGCGTCGTACTCTAATGTTAAGATGAAGAGACGGAGATTTTAGGCCAAGTTGATGTAGAAAGAGTATAGCATGGAATGGAGGAGAGGGAAGAGAAGGGACGGGAAGGAAAGGGAAGGGAAGTGTCTGGGAGAGAACGATAAGGGGCAGCTAAGGACTGAACCGTCATAATGGGCATTTTGAGAGAGCAATGTGTGTGTGTGTGTGTGTGTGTGTGTGTGTGTGTGTGTGTGTGTGTGTGTGTGTGTGTGTGTGTGTGTGTGTGTGTGTGTGTGTGTGTGTGTGTGTGTGTGTGTGTGAGAGAGAGAGAGAGAGAGAGAGAGAGAGAGAGAGAGAGAGAGAGAGAGAGAGAGAGAGAGAGAGAGAGAGAGAGAGAGGGACTAAATTAACCGGTCTAATAAGAATCTAAATCATTACCAGCAACACCCCTGTCATCACCATTGAATGTCCACCCAAACTTTTACGTGTCTAGTTTTTGGTTTCATTTACAGCTTATTAACAACCCTATCATATACTCAATGCACAGTTGGAGCGGCCATCCCATTATTTACATGAAGTTCGTAAAAATATTCATAGCACTTAACACACACTATTTTCTCACTAATTACGGCATAACACCGCCCACTTTATTTTTGTTTTATTGCTGCCACTGAAGAGATAATGTGATATCAAATGAGAAAATATTGAAATACAAGAATAGATAATGGCTAGAAATGCATCTGGTCCAGAACCTACTCCCTCCACGCCCTGCTGATATAAAGTAATTAATTTTTGTTCTTCAGATGATCTGATTTGGGTTTGAAGAGTTATCGAATTAGAAGGGTGTCATATAGCCTTCATTTTCCCTTCCATTACGACAGGTCTTTATCAAACTGAATAAAATCGTCTTAGGTGAACATGAATATAATATGAGAACACTCGAACTATCTCTGTCCTTATAATTCGATGTGCAACACTCGTCTCTTCATCTGTGTCAATCCTTGTGGGGGTCATTACTGCATCATAACTTCTCTGATAAAAAGCTGATTCAAGTTCATAGTATCTCAAATCTGCAGTGCAACGGGACATCCGAAAGTTGAAGTGGTGTATTTTACTCTTAGGTGTGTGTTGTATGTTTCCCAGTTAGTACGAGTCGAGAGCAGAGCCGAAAGGGTATAAAAATGTACAAATATATGAATGGACATACTTCCAGCACCCAAATTACATGTTCGTCAAGGCTGATGTGCTTTCAGGTAAAATTAACAACGTCAGACTGTCTTTTTTTTTTTTTTTTAAATCCCTGCTACACTAGACGTTTTTCTTCACTTTATGGGAGACCTTTCCAACTGGAGGGGTTAGATAATTCACTAGCCTCTTGAGTACGAGAGTTAACTAATACATCGTCGTAGTGATGGGGCTAATAATGATTTTCTTGATTAGCTATTAGTAAGAACACCATACATGTTTTTAATAACTTTTTTTTTTTCTGTAATACGGTGGATAGAGGCAAACAAAATGATACTCTGTGGTGAAATCATGATCTTCCTCACCCTGTCATCGATGTAATGATTCCTTAACACTAAAACATCAGTAACTGTCAAAAAAAAAATAAAAAATAAAATGAATACTTCAATTCTAGTTCACTTACATAATACATTCCCTAATCATCCCCAATCATTCCCCCATTTCCACAATACATTCACCCATTTTCACAATACATTCCAACGCATTCCCCCATTTCCACAATACTTTTACCCATTTTCACAATACAATCTCCATTTCACAATAAATTCCCCTATTTCTCCATTCATGTGCAGTTCCTGGTCTTCTATCATTTCCCTGTTATACACACTCCTCCTCCTCCATCAATCAGTTCCCCTTCCTTGCCACATGATTGGACCACATCAAGGCTTCGCTCTTCATAACCTTGCCAACACCATATTGCACACACACACACACACACACACACACACACACACACACACACACACACACAATCACTTTTTATAAATCTCCCCTTCTGCTTCCCTTGCAAGAGTAAAAACATACAAACATTCCTCCCCCCATACACCCTGACAAATGCATGATATTCTCTGCCTTTGTACGAAGGTTTCCCCCTGCATCAAATTGCACATTCACATTTTACTAGTTTACCCTTCAATCAGGTGCCGTTTTCTCTTGGTTTACTCTTGCTGCTTCCATATGACTGTTTCAGCCAATGGGAGATGTGTGTGTGTGTGTGTGTGTGTGTGTGTGAGAGAGAGAGAGAGAGAGAGAGAGACTAAAAGATATATCTATCTCCTTTAGCTCGAAGTCTCTCCTATTTAAAATAAAGTCACTGGAGGAAACATGAAGGAAAACAAAAGAAAAAGCAACAGGCTCAGGAGGTAAATAATTCTCACCTTTCACGTCTAAGTTAAAGATCAAATTCCCTTACTTCATTCACAAAAAAAATTTCCCATCGATTCATCTAATACACAAGACGATTATCATGAGCCTGTACGTGTATGGAACCCGTCCAGTTTGAACAGTGTACCTGAAGCTGAATAAAATCGTCTGAAAACAAATAAGGGCCATATTTCAAGTGGGATGGAAGGGTTTCGTAACTCCATTTCCTAAGCGGTTTACTTTGGATACCTTTACATTACCGTATCTTTTAAGCTATATTATATCGTTTTAATACTGACGTTGTTTGTATCACTAACATACAAGAGGATTTTAAGATGAAACACAGACTAAATCGCTAAGGAAAAGATGCTATGGAACCTCTTTAGTCACTTACAGCATAGCACAAAAACCTAAACGATAACTTCCTGCTGAAAGTGGTAATGCAAACTCCACTTCCCTTGACTTCCGGCAGTCATTCTCCCGATCCCATTTAGCGTCACATAAATAAGGGCGGCAGTACGCTTGGCTTCAGCACAGGTCAGCACAATTCAGCACAACACAGCCATTAATGTGAAGCCCCGGGATTCCAGTACAAGCCTCTTCTCGCCCCTTCAGCCTGATAATTGGGGTAAGGAGGCTCCCTAACCTCTCTTCCTCACCGATTTATTTTTAGATATGGTTGGGTTATATCCTTTTGTAGGTTATCAATGTACAGTATGGCAATGCTTGAAGGATTTTAATAACACAGAACAGTATGGGGTAATAAGCAAAATAAATTGCCTGGGGAAAGGTGTTAGGGAGCTTCCTTAACCGACGAGAATACGTGCCTAAATCTTACCTAGCCGGGGAAGTTCAAGAAGGGGAAAGTGGGAAATATTCTATGGCTTATGAGGGGATTGGAAGGGATGGGAGGGGAAGGAGAAGCGAGGGGAGAAAGCCAGTGAAAAGGAGGGGTGTGTGGGGAAGAGGGGAAATGAGGAGAGGCAGTGAGGGGAAGGAAGGGGTAGAGAGGGGAGGGGATTGTTTAAGTGAGGAGGAGAAGTGAGGGGGGAGGGGATAATGAGGGGAAGGGGTAGTGAGGGGAGGAACATGAAGTGATGAGGAGGGGAGCAGTGAGGAGGAGAGAGGGGGAAGTGAAGGGAAAGTACAGTAATAGGAGCACTGGATCCGTGTAGACATGGCACAAGGTCAACAAATCCCACGGGCTCTTTCTTTCTTGACTTTTTTCTCCTTTCATTCCCCTCTCTCTCTCTCTCTCTCTCTCTCTCTCTCTCTCTCTCGCTCTCTCATTTTTACTCTTTCCCCTCTTCCTCCTTCCATTATTTTCAAGTCTCCCTCTCTTCTTCCTGTGCTGCACCATCGTTCCCTCCTCTAAGTCCTTAACTTTCTCTTACTCTTTTCGTTTTTCCATTCTCTCTCTCTCTCTCTCTCTCTCTCTCTCTCTCTCTCCACATTATTGACATTTCTATTTCTTCTTCCATCTTCCTTCACATCTCTCTTTCCCTTCCTCTCACCCTCTTTTCATTATTTATATTTCCACCTTTATTCTCTTTATCTTCCACTCCTTCCCTCTTCCGTCTCCCTCCACTCCTTCTCCTTCCTCCTCCCTCATTCCTTTTCCTTCCTCTCTCCCCTCTCTTCTCGCCGTTTCTTCTTCCCTTCTTTCTTGTCTTAACATTTCTTCTCCGTCTCTCCTTCGTCTCTTCTTCGTCTCTTATCTCTTCCTCTTCGTACTCCTCATCGTTCTAACTTTTTTATCCCCTCTCCTTTAACTTCTTCTTTATTGCCCCATCCTGACAATCAGCTTCCTCCTCCTCCTCTTCGTCCTCGTCCTCGTCCTCGTTTTCCTCCTCCTCCTCTTCTTCATCCTCCTACTCTCCTCCTCCTCCTCTTCCTCCTCGAGCATTTCTTCTTCTTTTTATTCTCCTTCTTCTTCATATAAAAAAAATAACAATAATAATAAAATAATAATAATAATAATAATTATTATTATTATCATCGCTGATCTTTTTGTTTTTAATACTGGTGAAGTTATTATTTAAGAGTGATGTATTATTTTTACACTGCTCTTACTGTTGTTTTTCCTACCAATCCGTCTCTCACACACTCTCTCTCTCTCTCTCGCTCTCCTACGACCCTCTCTCACGTCTCCCTCCTTCCCAAACGTACCCTGCGTCACTATCGTAATTTCCTCGTTAACATCTTGTAGTGCGTTCGCCTGTTTACCTCTAATGGCCTCTAATTAAATTCCTCTCCGGTCCGAAGGCAAATTACGTCCATGAATGAAATTAGAATATTGGAAAGTAATTCAGTGCATGGTGGTCCCTGTCATTAATACATAAATGATATACTCTTGGTAATAACTGCAGCATCTTAAATCACTGCTATTACTACTACTACTACTACTACGACTACTACTACTACTACTACTACAACTGCTGCTGCTCCTGATGCAACGAATTCCACCACCATCATCACCACCACTAATACTACTGCTGCTACTACTACTACTACTATAATAATAATAATAATAATAATAATAGTAATAATAATAATAATAAAGTCACCATCTCCCGCACAATAACAAATGTTTAACCCCTTCATTCCGATAACCTATTCTTCACTCAAATTACTAAACCACTTGACTATTTCACTTAATTCAAGAAGACTCCCTAGCAGTGGAGGGGTTAATGAAGGCTATACCGAACTCTTCCCAAACCCTGAGCTGAATAAAATCGTCTGAAGGTAGGAAGCATTAAAAAAAAATGACGTCCTCGGTCTGAAGGCGTTACGACCATCCTTCCGGCCCTGATTTACGACCTTCCTTACGATCCAGTCCGTGTTGTAACTGATTTATTTTTCCCAGAAAGTCAAGAAGAAATCGGAATGCTCCTTTGTCTCACGATGTGTATATAAAACTTCAACATCCACACAGTTTGCATTAACAACACACAGGGGGATAAATGGTGCAATGTGCAGAATAAATCGCATATGAAGGGCTGTTACGATAGCTCTTAAGTCACTCTGAATACGACCCTTTGTTTAAAAAAAAAAAAAAATAGTTACGAGACAATATTTCGTAACATTTTCTTTTGTCTGGAAGGAAAGGTAAGGAAAGAACATACTATTTCCACACCTATTTTTCTTACGATTAAAGCAAATCCCGAATTACGAGAGAAAAATTATCGTAAAGTAATATGCTTTCCATGAAGGATATGGAAGGAAAGGCTAAGATAAAAAAAAAAATCTGAGTTACGAGAGGAATTTAATGGGAATGGGATTTGTAAATTTCATCCTCGTTTTGTAAATCCTTCATATTTTCATAATTGTCGTCATTAAGAACAATACATATTATTTTCATTTTTAACAATACCACAACTTTTGCTTTACATGTCACAACCACTACCACAACCACAAATATTTCAGATACCCATCATCACCATCATCATCATCATGGCTACAACTACCACCATTATTAAAACCATTATCAATATTATCAATGTTAATGGGTCGACATAACTGCAATTACCTTCACCGACAACAGCTATCGATACTGCTGGTACGACATTCATCCACAATAACTACCCTTCATAACACACTATTACATCCATTACCTTCATCATTATAAACATCGATACCAAACCTACCACAACTATCAATACTGTACTTCCATCATCATTGCCACAGCTACCACCACTACCACAATTACCAGAACCACCACCACTACCACAATCACCTGAACCAGTACCACAACAATCAGTACTGCAATTATCACCATCATCATCTCCAAAAATCAACTACTTCCACCATCACCAATAACACCACCACCACCATCATCGACGTTCCCACAATACAATTACTACTACTATCACTACATTACTTCTCCTACTACTATTACTACATTACTTCTACTACTACTACTACTATTACTACTACTACCAATACTTTAACTGCTACCATCAGCCACAAGCACCGAAGTTCCCCCATTATGACTTCTTCAGCAGCCCATTATAACCAGGATCCCCACCTTAGCTTTGTGTAATGGGCAACATCAGAGAGCAGTGTTGGTTAATGGGGGGGTTAGCACAAATGGAGAGGCTGAAGAGGGGTGGAGGGGAGGGGAAAGGGAGAGGGGGATGAGGTGGAGGGGGTGCAGAGAGGAAAGATATGAGAGGCAGGGAGAAAGAGGAGGGTGGAGGGAAAGATTCAGGAAGTGTGCAGGTGAGAAGAGGATATGGAGGTGGAGGGGACAAAGGTGAGAAAAGGGAGATAGGGGGTGAGTGGGAGGCGGATAGGAGCTGAAAGAGGGTGTGGAGATGGGGAGGTGGAGAGACAGAGACGAGAGAGGGGAAGACAAGAGGATGGAAGTATGGAATAGAGAAATGAAAGAGGGTAGGGAAGGAGCGGAGGGACGACAGAGATAAGGTGAGGGGGAGGGACAGTTGGGGAGACGGAGTTGTTGGGGAAGAGAGAGAGAGAGAGAGAGAGAGAGAGAGAGAGAGAGAGAGAGAGAGAGAGAGAGAGAGAGAGGATATGTGGAGGGCAGTGGTGGTGTTGAGATAAGTGTGTGAAGATAATGCATTCTCACTAAGTAGGGGAGAATTACCTGGATGAGAGGTGGATTATGCCATGATAAACCAGGGGATAAGCGAAGGCGAGGATGAGAGAGAGAGAGAGAGAGAGAGAGAGAGAGAGAGAGAGAGAGACAGACAGACAGACAGACAGAAAGAGAGAGACTGTGTGTGTGTGTGTGTGTGTGTGTGTGTGTGTGTGTGTGTGTGTGTGTGTGTGTGTGTGTACATAACAATAATAATAAAAACAGACAACTATATTTATGGTGAGGGCAGAACACCAGTCCCTAACAATTTTCTTTTTTTAACACACAGGGCATGAGCAGAGAAGGCAAGTTAGGTTTACCATGAAATTAACGAATGTATTTTGTGTTTTACTCGTATTCTTACTAAACCGCGCCATTTTTATTTTACGAGCGACGGAATTCGAAATGGGGGAAGTTAGATTTACCTTTCATCAACCAGTCCAGAAAGAAGAGACAGTTTATGTAGTAGTAGTAGTAGTAGTTGTTGTTTTAGTAGTTGTTGTTAAATAAAATCGCGTGGAAGTATACAGAAAAAACTAAAAACAAATCACAGGACTGACGAGGTTAATATATGGAAATGGAGGTGTGGGGTCTATCAGCCTGTGGATAATCTATATGTTAATCGAGTCTACCATTTTTTCTAACCTTACTGCTTAACCTGGAGGTAGGTGACATCCGGACGCTTTTTTCTTTATTTTTTCTTACTAACTCTCGTGGAAACTGGGTGGCATTTGGAAGCCTGATTTTTGTTACATTTTTTCTTTGTTCATCGAGTATACTGTCCCACTTTTTTAATACCCCTATGGATAAGGTTAGTTGTTATTTTATATTTTTCTAGGGTTTCTTGAGCCTAATGCCCTTCTTTATACCTTGCTACCTCCAGCTGTAATGAGCCGGCAGGTAAGAGCAGCTGCCTTGCTTTTATTTGCTTGATATTGTTCTACCGTTTCCTTACTCTAATGCACTTTCTTATATCCGGTTGTTTTTCGTGGAATTAAGATGGCAACGGGAAGCCTTGGTTATTTATCTAATTTCTCTATATTTTTAAAACCGCTGAATCCAATCCGCTTTTCTTACCTGAAGTTTCCTCTGATATTTAGATGACATGAAAAATCGAACTAGCTTCACATTTTCCCCATCTTTTCTTAGTCACGTTTCATTACCTGCGGCAGCGAAACTGAAGAAGGTTATGTATTTACCCGTGTCTGTCTCTGATTCTGTACACGACACCTCATGAAGGTGTTTTCGGAATACAGTGAAATCTGGCGAACAGGTAGGCAGTGGGCCAAGGAAAATTTGATTAGATTCTGAGGTAGATCCGGACGCAGGTATATCGTAAATTTTATTGGCGTCGGCGGAGGAATGTGATCTGTGAGAGTCATTAACAAGGCAGCCTAAAACCGTAGAATTAACTGACTGTGTGTGACCGTGAAAGTATTCGTCTGGTAAGAAAAAGGAAGTACAGCAGTATTTCTAAAATGTTATTGACGTTGGCAGAGGTATGCGCCCTCCGAGTGCTTTCTAGTTTTATATGTACTTCTCCATCGTGCATCTAAAGCTACATGTTGCCATCAGTTTCTTTATCGTCTTTCATCATCATCAATGTACCAGTACCTTAAAAATAACTTGCTACACATTACTTAATTTTCCCAATGATCTCTACCTTTTTATCTTCCCGTCTCTGCCTTTCCTTCTTGTACTTAAAATTTTCCTCATTTTTTTATCATCCGTCTTGCCTTTCTCTCTGCTTCTTTAAACCTCAGTTACTTTTCACTTTGTCTATTTTAAATATCCTCCTAAATCGAACCACATCGTTTCGAGGTGGCAAGAATATCAATAAAATCCGTCCTATGGCTGCAGTCGTTAACCATCTCATGACAGACAACTCAAGTATTCCATCACGAGTAATAGCAGATAATAATATTCGGCTGAGAGTGAGTCATGGAAACCTCAACGATAGAACTGGTATCTTAACCCTCTCAAGGCCAAGATTAGCATTTTATTTCAACCAACGACAGATAATTTGACATGAAAGTGAGTCATAGGGGCCCGAGTGTCAAAAATACGACCTTGAGCGTATCGGGCGCTTATGTGTGCGGATGCCGCCTTGGACGCCTCCTAAATTCAATATCTGGACAGGAGATTAGCTGATCTACACCATACCTCCACCCTAACACGAGTCCAAGGCAACCACCAAAAAAAAAAAAAAAAAAAAAAAACTCTTACATTCCCTCTTCACACTTTAAAGTAGTCAACGAAAAATATGAACATAGCCTCCATTAACTGCTCAGAGTTGCATATGGCTAGTAGTTTTATCAGTACCACATGCAAAAAGAACTTTATGCAACATGTGAAGTAAACAGTTCATTCAGGGATATTCGTCTGAAGGGAAAGAACGTGATAAGCAACAGTGCTCAATGTGAAACCATCGATCACCGGTGTTGAGTTTTTTGATCGAGTTTACGCAGCTCTCTCTCTCTCTCTCTCTCTCTCTCTCTCTCTCTCTCTCTCTCTGAATAACCCACAAACCAGCCAACAACAAATTTCTTTTCACAATACGAGTTCACGCGGAAGAATGTTGAGTAAGAAAGAGAAAGAACATTGAGAATTTAAAACAAAATTAATATGAAGTCCTGTCAGTGGGTGTTAGTGCTCCAGTCTAGTGAGATCAGTTTTCTGTACGATTCTCTAGTACAACATTTCATCAATACTCACAGTCCACACACGCTACTGGTCAATTTTGAAAGACTTTATCAATTTGTCTTTCCCCGTTCCTAAAACCTTCAGTCTTTCAAACGCAATGGCTCCAGGAATTTCGAAATAAACGATCTGAAAAATGATTTTCCTGGTATTTCAGTTTTTAGAATCGACAAGTTTGCCAGGAACTCACCCTTAGGTTCTTTCTCTTCTGCATAAAAACAAGATTTAATTCGGTTTCGGGGAAGGCCTCGCGCAATAAAAGGATTTAATTTATACCTGTGGAAGTCCGGGAAGGTGAAGGTGGATACTCCGTCGGGAACACATCGTCTGCTTCACGACAACAGCGGCGTCACTCACTAATGGATTAAAATGACGTTCATCCGAGGCATCGCGAGGTCATCAGGGAATGCACTGATGTACTTCACGCACTTCATGAATTACATTTATCTCTGCACATACTAAATCCTTCACTACGACGACGATTTATATATTTGCATTTACTTCTGTACATACTAATCCCTTCACTTCGATGGTTTTATATATTTGCATTTATTTCTGTACATACTATTCCTTTCCCTACGATACCCCTTTACTTTTTCTTCGTGCTACCATCAACAAATTTTATGAGTTTTGGAGATTATTTTCGAACTGGAAGGGTTTGATACAGCCTTCATTAACCCCTTCACGAAACGAGATTAAACGTAAATACGTAAATACACTTCCTGCTTTTCTAGAACTTGTGTATATTATCGGGATGATGTACAGACAGACACACAACCATCTTCCCAAAGTTTGACGAATGGATAGCGGAAAAATCGAACCATTTGACACACGCACTAGTAAAGAGAGGGTTTTCACTGTATTTCGCCAGATGTAAATTTCCTTTAGACGAAACTGGGAAGATAGTTGTGTCTTTGTACTCCATTGTTCTTGTTACCATCAAAAGAGTTGTAGGAGAGATACGCTTTAACTTATAGGGGTTAGATCAAGCCTCCATTAACCTCCTAACCCCAAGAGGCATCTCGTTAACCTAAATAAAATCGTCTGTTGGTATCGTGAATAAAATATATAAAGTCCATAAACTGCAAAGGTTACAAATGGATTCAGAGGACCCGTGGAGAGATCATCAAGAAATTGCCTAAGTACATGTATTTCCTTCATTTTAATTATTTCAAGGTTTAGATTAACTTTTATACTTTTATTTTCTACTTCCAAGTATCTCTCTGCTTACTTTTCCATCCTACATATTAATTTATTTGCGTAATATTAGTCTACTTTTTTCGTGTACTGTCTGTCATCCATTTTTTGTCTTCTTAAATTACAGTCTTGTCTCATCTTTTTTCTCGCCCATCCTTATTGTAATTTTTCCGCATTTAACAATTTTTTTTTTTTTTTTTTGAGTCATTATCCACAAATTTCTTCCCTATTTTATTGTCTTCCTCGTCTGCTGTCTTTTTTCTCTTCTTTGTTTTCTTTTCCTCTTGCTTGTTACCCTGGTCTACCGTCTCTCCTCTTTCCTCCTCTTAGTATAGGAGAGAGAGAGAGAAAGAGAGAGAGAGAGAGAGAGAGAGAGAGAGAGAGAGAGAGAGAGAGAAGAACGAGGGAGCAAAGGCAAGTGCAAGAGACAGTCAGAGAAAATGAGAGAGGGAGAGAGGGAGAATTTCCGGGTAGGTGTCACAGGCGTTGATTTAGGCACCTCTGGCCAGAAAAAAAATGGAAAAATAAAAAATCACCCCCACCCCTCCTGCCCCCTTGCCGTCTCGCTCCGGGCTAACACTTATTTCATTACTGTTGCTCGGGGCCAAGTCCACAGGGCCAGGCACGGGAAGGAGGGCAGTCAATGAAGTGGGGGGCATTTCAGGCAGTCAGGGAGAGGACCATTTGGGCAGAGAAAGAAAAACCGTATTATGCTGAGACAGACAATGCAAGAGAGAAAATTTTGTCACTGAGAAAATGGAAGAAATGTTTTAAACAGATGATTTAAGGCGTAGGATTATGGATATAGAAAAAGTCATTCGTGGAGAGGAAGGTGTTGTGAGGAAGAGACGATCTAGTGGGCAGGGATGGATGCTGAGGAAAGGTAAGAGTGTGATGAGGTATGGAGTAGATGAAGGTACGATGCGATGGAGAAGTGATGACAGGAGTGGTATGTAAAGGTGAACAAAGTGAAGGCCAGGAGAAGGGAGATGAGAAAATTTGAGAATAAGTGAACAAGAATAAAAGACGACAAAGAATAAGATGAAAAAGAATGAGAAGAAAAATATAAAAAATAACAGAATGCATAATAAAATAAGAAAAAGAATAAAAATAATAAGAATAAGAATAAAAATAATAATAAGGGAAGAAAATGAGAGAGAAGAATAAGAATAAGAGAGGAAAAAAGAATGAGAAGAAAATGACATGAAGGAAAAGAAGAGGAAGGCTAGGAATTAATGCCTATCAACGGCAAAAGGTCATTAAGGCACGTAATCATTTTTTACTTAATCACAAGCTTCCCTTGCACTATAAACTCCAGCAGTCAAATTCACCTCCAGGTCCCCAGTGGCACATGGGCAAGCAGGAGAGGACGGGGAGAGGGTCAACTTGAAAGGGAAGAAGGGGATTGAGATTGAAGTGGCGTATCCAGGAGAGTGGGACGGGGTGGGGGGGAAGGGTGTTCATCTGGTAAATATTCCTGACCTGCAATGCTGAGGAGGAGGAGGAGGAGGGCTATTGCAAAAAGGAAGAAGGGAGAAAGCAAGGATCAGCGAGAGGGAAACCATGTGGACGAGAAGCAAGATAAGAATGATAAAGAGATAGATAAGACAGGAGGAGGAGGTGGAGGAAGAGGTCAGGAGAGCTGATTCAAAAGGAGAGGAGGGAGAAAGTGAGCAATTAGTGGGAAAGAAGCAATGTGGAATGAAAGGCAAGATCCAAAGGCAAACGGGGCAATATTGGAAATCTGAGACACAGTAAAGAAGAGAAAGAGGTGTTCTTGGAAAGAGAGGTTAAGGACTTGCGACTCCGTTCTTTACTGCTTCACTTCGATAACGTATCTTTTATTCTATATTTCTACCTCTGGCTGATTATATTTAGCACTGAAGAGAGTTTTTCGAGGTGGAGGAGTTGGAACGTCTAATGTAGGCAATATTTAGATTAAAGAGGAAAAGTAGTCCCCCCCGAAGGTAGGTACTGTACGTGGGACTCGGCGCTGCTCGCAAAGTACTATGCTTGAAGAAACTAACAACTGTGATGTGACTGTCTTGGGCTCTACTACTAGTGTGCAAAACTTCCATATGCTAGGTCATCTGTACGTACATATTTTTTTTTAATACTGGTGCTAAAAATTTTACCTTATTCTCTGCGTAATGGATGAGACTAATTTACGGTCGTTTGTAGTATGAATGCCACTGACTGTTAGATGTGATTAACCTGCATCCCATGTTGCAGATTGCAGTCAGGTACAGTACGATGCAGATATACTAAGCATGTTGTGTCTTCCTCAGGCGCTTGAGAATCTGTTGTGATAAGTTTCGGACACGCTAACCCTCCGCCAAATGTTTTCAATAATAATGCTCATAATTCTTTGTAGTACACTTAGTTCAAAATTGTATAACTAAAGAATAATTAATATATCGTAGTGACAAAGGTATAATGGCCACTGTGTAATCCTCTGAGTACGAGAGAGACTTTTCTCGAGTGATTCTAGTCGTTTAGGGAAAACAACAACAAACTAAGAAGATTTCATTATAGTGAGAGGGTTAACAATCACTACTCAGGAAGGCAAAGAGGAGGGAAAGGTAACGAGGAAGGAGTGGAGGTGTTGGAGGAGAATGAGGAAGAGGAGGGAAGAAAGTCGAAGGGGAGAAGGAAAATAAAGGAAGAGGGAGGAGGATAAGGAGGGAAGAAAGTCGAAGGGGAAAAGGAAAATAAAGGAAAGGGGAAGAGAGAACAGCAGAGGAAGGGAGGAAAGCATGAGAAGGAGATGACAATGAAAGAACGGATGGGATGAAGGGATGAGGGGAGCACAGAGGGGTTTGGATAGTTGTCCTGAAGGAAAGCGCTGAGGGAAACGGGGGACACTAGGAGAAGGAAATTGAGAAGGAGGAGGGGAACTGAGAGGGAGGGAGAGAGAAGACGGAAGTGGAGAGGTGGGGAGGGGGAGGGAGAGGGGATGGAAGGAAATGTGGGGAGGGGGATGTTAGATGCCCTGAGGGGAGGGAGGGGGGCGAGTAATGTATGAGGCAGGGCGGCGCTAAAGCTGGAAACTATTACGATACAAGTATGAAAAATGGCGCACGGGGGAATATTCTGAGAGCGGCATTAATGTGAAAAGGATAGACCATAAATTGAAAAGCGAGGAGCAAGAAGTGCTGTTGGAACCTCTTCACAGCGATGATTCATTTTTTACTTTCAGCACGCAGTGGATTAAGCCAAATCTGTGGGTGTGGCAAATATACATAAAAAAAAAATGACGTCCTCGTACAGAAGAGGTCAATATAGTAAAGATGGACAATCAAGTAAAAACCGAGAATCTTTATTGCCGGCAGTGTCTATGTGGTCGTAAACACCTTCACTACAATGACGTTTTATTAGTTTTTCTTGATGCCTCCTGATGACTTTATCATCGGAGTGATCTCTTGTAGTGCAGGAGATAATGAAGGCTCTGCTTATTTCTCTCTGTTCAATTCCTTATTTCGAAGTTTTTTCTGTCTTGAGTAACATCATCTTGTGAATAGACTGATTAAAAAGAATACGTCATTGGTGTGAATGGGTTAAAGTGAAGCCCCTAAAACAGTGGTCAATCTTCACTAAACCCTAATGCTTCCAAAGGATTCTCAGTGACAAGAGCAATCACCTGTAACCCTCTGACTGGTATGATTTATCTCGACTAAGGAAAATAGTTTGGTGTTAGGCTAAGTACACTGCCTTGGTGTATCACTATGCTGCTTTTACTTTAACTTGGCCTAAATTCCTCTCTCCTTGAAAACGAATGCGGTGCTAATCACGAGGAAGTATTAGGGAAAGGAGTTTGGGTCACAGTATTGTCTTTTTTCTGCCACTGAGCTACGTGAAATATGGTGCAAAAGGACACACTTTGGGACCAAGTTTGTGTAAAAGGGGTATAACAGAGGAATTAACAGATGGTATTCAAGCCTTTCTGTCACTTATACAAATTCTTCTCGTGTTAGCCTGAATAAATGACTCAATTTTCTCTCTCTCTCTCTCTCTCTCTCTCATCATGGAAGAAGGAACCAAAGGCCAGCAGCACCAACCACAGTCAAATGATTAACCAGGAAAAAGCTTAGTCGTCACGAGGTTTATGAGTTGAAGGTCAAAAAGTCTGGGGGTTAAAAGGTCAAAGGGTTAAAGGTCAAGGCGTTAAAAGGTCAAAGAGTTAGGGGTGAAAGTGTCAGGGGGTTCAAGGTTCAAAGGGTTAAAGAGTTCAGAAGTTAATGGTTCAAAGTGTCAGAGTTCAAGGGTTCGAGGGTTAAGGAGTCAAAGAATCTAAGGGTCAAGGAGTCAAAGAGTTCAAGGGTCATAGGTCAGAGTTAAAGGGTCATAGGTCAAAGAGTTAAAGGGTCATAGGTCAAAGAGTCTGAGCATCTTACTTTTGGGTGGAGAATGGTTGAGCGTTTTCTGATGAGGTTTGCAACGTGTGGCCTTTTAAAGAACAATTACGTAGTGCTTCACCTAATGCATTTACAGAACGCCTCCTGATGACCTCTCCTGCCTTAATGACTCGAGGGATTAGGCGAAGATTAAGGACTGGCTGGAGCAATTACGGATTTCCTTCTTAATGTTGCGGACAAACACATTTTCGCTTAATTCTTTCTACCTCCAAATGACTGCCTTCACTTTAGGATAGATTTTTCGAACTGGAGGGGTTAAACAGTCCTCATTAACCCCATCATTATTAGAAATCTTCCCCTTAAAACTGGAAAAAATCGTCTGGTACCAACAAGAGTTAGATAAAATTAAGAGATTGTATGATAGGGTATTTGTTGGAGAGTCGGCATTATCTACAGTAATCTTAAGACTATTAGATAAGAGACTTGGGAATAATTATAGTAGTATGGGTGGGAGGTGGGGAGGAGGAGAGAAGAGTATATGAAGGAGGAATAGAAAGGGTTGAGGCAGACTAAGGTAAGAGTAAAGGAAGAAGGGAGAATAATGAGAGAAAAGGAGAGGGAGGGGGGAAGGACAGAAAAGGAAAAGAAGACGCAGGAATAAAATGAATGAATACAGAGGTAGGAATAAGAGGAAACGCGGGTGAAATGAATGAACTGTGGGAGTGGGGAGGGGAGGAAAGACTAAGTGAAAAGAAAATATGAAGGGTAGAGGAAAGCTAAGAGGAGAATTTTAAAAAAAAAAAGTGGGGCTACATGAGGAAGGTGATGAGAATGGAAGGGGGAGGAACGGAAGGAGTGAATGGATGAGAAAATTCGGAAATGGGTTTAGGCTACGACGGATGAAGAGTCAAAAGTGGAATGGAATATCAGAGATCAAGATAAATAAAACGAAAAAAAAAAAAAAAAAAGCTCTAAGGAAAACGAAGGCAAATGAAAAAAAAAAAAAAAAAAAAAAAAAAATTCATGGGAGTGATTTAGGAAAAGAGAGGCAAGTCGGTATACGAGAGATACTGAAAGTAATTGTTAAACGAATAAAAATAAAGGGATTAAAAAGGGTGGCAGTACAAGAGGGAAACTAGGATAGCTGGACAGGAAATAAGCCCAACGAAACTGCAGCCCCAGTTCACAGCAGGAGACTATAAAATCTACAAGCTCACTGCAAACACAAATGCAATAGTTAGCTTGGAAAACTCTTTGTAAAAAAAACGTAATTAATCCTATTTCTTTTCGCAACAGTTGTTAAGCAACCAATTCCACCTCATCCATCTTGGAGAAAGGCTGCACCCTGACAACTCGCATCGAGCTGTGTAGTGGAAAACATCAAGGTAAGAAAAAGAGGTCGTGACGGTGGGAGGTGAGGAGGTAAATAAATGAAACAGAAGACGAGAGAAGAATCCGGTAAACTCTCCACATTATGTTCAGTTCTATGAGGTACTTCATTGCTTATTCTTGTCCAGACATTTGTATTTAGCTTACAAGGAGTCCTCATGTAATGCAGGGTTTTATGACGGCTATATCAAACCCCTACAGTACGAAAAGTCTCTTCTAAGCTGAATAAAATAGACTGTAAATAGAAAAAGCAAGCCATGAAAATACGTCACTGGACTCAAGAGATTCACCCGATTAATACGAAGTGTCTTTCCCAGGTGAGTAAATTGGAGGTAGCAGGAATGACGCAAGACGACATTGTACTGCATGGGTTAATGGTGACGGATTTTACTTCTTGTGCGTATGAGATGAAAATGATCCTCAGTCTTTTGATCATCTTTTTCTTTTTCGTTATTTTTGTGTGTCCTTCAACCATTAGCCCTTTCACTACGATCAGGCCTCACGGATGATTTTACATAGCTTAACCTCTTCACGCCGACATTTTTAATCTTGTTACCTGATGATTTTAATTAATTTTTGAGAGCCCGCTCGTGACGATTGGGATTAATGTGGGCAATGGTTGACCCTCTCAGTCCGAAAGGCCAACCACAATGCAAATTAGAAAGCTTTTAGGTGGTGCGAATAAGATGAAGAAAATCGTCATCGGAATTAATAGGTTGTTAGATTTTCCGAAATGAAGAGGTCAAATATAATCATAACCAATCCTTTCACAAGATATCTCTATGCTGGAAAAAAAAAAAACCGTCTGGAGGTAGCAAAGGAACAAAGAGCAATAAAACGCCATCGTAAATCACAGTTCCCCTCGTCTAACAACTTGATTTCCTCTCTCCTCTGACTTACGACCGCCTTTTATAGTTTTATTTTATTTTCCTCTTTTCATATTTTGCTTCGTGACATCATTCTCTTTCATTTTTGTTACTTACGGACGATTTTATTCAGCTCAGGAAAATACCCTTCTGAGCAAAGGAGATAAGAAAAACTATATCATGTCCCTTCAGTTCGAAAAAATATATATATATAATCTACGCTGAAAAAAATAATGTGTTGTGGTACAAGGACTGACCAAAAATTATGACGTCACTACTGAAAGAAGTGATATCACTTGTGGAGTTTTTTGGCAATTTGTTTCTCTGGGGGGGTGCAAAGGATCAATTAAAATTTTGTTACTGCCACTGCGTGCTCGATAGAAGAGAGAGAGAGAGAGAGAGAGAGAGAGAGAGAGAGAGAGAGAGAGAGAGAGAGAGAGAGAGAGAGAGAGAGAGAGAGAGAGAGGTATCAATTGTGGAGTTTTATGGGTGAAGTTTTTCGGGTGCTCCGAAGATGAGTCAAAATTTTGTTATCGCCGTTACGTGCTCGATAGGGAAGAGAGAGAGAGAGAGAGAGAAATTCCTCCAGTATTAGTCTTTCTTATTTTTTCCCCCTTTCCTGTATATATCTTATTAAAAAAAAACATTAATGAAGCCAGGAATTTCTATTAAACCCACTAATTCTCTGACGTATTTTATTAATTTATTCCTCCTATCAACAGACGATTTTATTCACCTTAGTAAAGACCTTTATTAGTGAAGGTGTTAATGAAGACTATTGTGCACCTCAGTCCCCCAATTCGAAAGGTCACTTCTTGATTGGAAAATAAAATTGATTAAAGGAGGAATTAAATAAAAAACACGTCACTGGATTTAAAAGGTTAATGAGTTAGGAAACCAGGTGTGTAAAATAATACATGTAACTCTATATCATTTTATTATCTACCTATTAAATATTTATCTTTATTAATTAGGAATCCACAGGTGTAAGAAAATAATTGATGGTGTGTAAACAGTGCACTATTTTCCCTTCTACTTGCATTTTAGTAAAGTTGTTTGCTTTATTTGTAAGAGAATTAATGACTGGCTATGGATTCTCTCTCACTCTCTCTCTCTCTCTCTCTCTCTCTCTCTCTCTCTCTCCCATCCTGTCCCACGCTCTATCTAGCACCCTCCAACTGGTGAAACATTCCGACCGTAAAACGTGCAGTGCTATTGCTTTTCTGGTGTGTGTGTGTGTGTGTGTGTGTGTATTCCGCAATGTATAAGAACTTCCTTTGTCCTCGTTTTCCTCTTTTCCTCTCTAAAACTCCCTTCCTTCAACATCACATACCTTTTTCTTATACCTTCCTTTATTCCGTCTTAAAGAAAACTAATAAGGAGTCTATAAATCTCAAGAAAGTCAACTTAATTTGGGAGGAAGTCAGTCCGGTACAAACCCCAGCTGTCAAAAGGTATTCTCAACTCTACCTTACTTTAATGTGTGTGTGTGTGTGTGTGTGTGTGTGTGTGTGTGTGTGTGTGTTTCCTGTTTCTTTGCTTGCATTTCCCGTCACGTTTTTTCCTCGCTTATTCGTCTGTGTGTTTGTTTGTTTTCTTTGTTTTTTTTTTTACCCTGGTGTGTGATCGTCTGTGTGTCCCACTGTCTGTCTGTTTGCTTCCCTGTTGTCTGTTTGTTTTACCTCTGTTTGTTCTTTCCTGTTCTGTTTGTATTTCCCCCACTGTGTATTTGCTTTCCCTGCTGTTTCTTCGTTGTTTGTCTGCTTGTTATCCAATGTTTTTTTTTTTTTAGCTGTGTTTTTGTTCCCCCTCTGTTTATTTGCTGGTTTGTTTTACTTACTGTGTTTGTTTTTTCATTTGAGTTCATTCTTGTTATTTTTCTTGCGTGTTTACTTTCCAGGCTGTTTTCAAGTTTTCTCCAGTGTGTGTGTGTGTGTGTGTGTGTGTGTGTGTGTGTGTGTGTGTGTGTGTGTGTGTGTGTGTGTGTGTGTGTGTGTGTGTGTGTGTGTGTGTGTGTGTGTGTGTGTGTGTGTGTGTGTGTGTGTGTGTGTGTGTCATTCCTCCTGCGAGTTTTTACGTTTCCTCAGCTGTGTTTGTTTTCCTCGCAGTGTTTGCTTTTTCGCTGTTTGAATTCTTTGATGTTTATTTACCTTGTTTTCCAGTGCAATGTTTCCTTTTGCTATTTCGAGCAAGGCAGGAGAGGCAGACCGAAAATGAGATGAAGACAACGATGGAAAGAGCGGGAAGGAGGGGGAGGAAGGAAGTTATTACTGAGTAGGGACTAAAACGCCTGGAGAGAGAGAGAGAGAGAGAGAGAGAGAGTATTGAAGGGTTAATGAAGATTGTTCCTAATCCCTTGATTACGATAGGCCTGGCTTAAGTTGATTAAATTTGTTGGGAATAATAATAATAATAATAATAATAATAATAAAATAAAGGATATCATCACACGGAGAAATAATTAATTTAATCTTTATTTTATACTCTCACAGCAGAATAAAGGCGTTTGGTGGTAAGGGAAAGGTAAAGAAATCATTGTAGTAAGGGAATTAATGGAGATTACTTTTAACACTTTCCCCACGAGAGGTCTGGCTTAAGATGAACTCACTGAACCCCAGGTCTTGTTAATTTTGTTTCCTGCCATTCCCTGACGACTTTATTCAGCTTGGGGGAGAGGTTTTGAAATAAAGGAGTTCGATAAAGTATTAATAAAACCCTTCAGTATGAGAGGCTTATCCTAAGTTGTAAAAAATATGGTAGTAATAATAATAATAATAACGTTACAGGATGCAAGGATCTTTTTTTTTTTTTTGGCTACAAGAGAAAAAAATAATCGTAATGAAAGGTTAAAAGCCAGAATTTTCGTACCTTTTTAAATGTAACGTGTGTGTGTGTGTGTGTGTGTGTGTGTGTGTGTGTGTGTGTGTGTGTGTGTGTGTGTGTGTGTGTGTGTGTGTGTGTGTGTGTGTGCATTTGTAATGGCAGTAATTATATTGTAATTAATCTTTTATGTATATTTAGGCCTGCAGCCGGATACTGGTGATAATTGGGAAAGTAGGTATGAGATTATTGTTATACCAAAACCATAAATGTACAGGGTTTATTATTTTACTGGTACATCTATTTATTATCTAGTTATTTATATTCTCTCAGTTACTGCTGTTTATGGATATGGTAAATAAATGTCAGAATGAGAGGTGAAGTAGTTGATAAAGCTCTAAGGAACTGAGAGATGATCGAACTAGTTACAAGAATTATGTAGGGAGATGCACATGTTAAGATGGGAGTGTAAAGTCACCCGCAGGCAGAAGGACGAGGAAAGAATGAAGGAAAGAAAGACAAGAGGAAGGAAGGAAAGGAGGGAGGAGAGGAGACGGCAGGCATCCGAGGGCAGCACTACATCGAGTGAGTGGATGGTGAGCGCCCCCGCCTACCACCAATAATAACAATAATAATAATAATAATAATAATAATAATAGTAATAATAATAATAATAATAATTATAATAATAATAATAAATACACTAATAATAATAAACAAAAGAATGATGATGATACTGAATGAAAACAGAAATCATCTGCTACACAAAACCTGAACCTACACTAAGATCAACTTCACAAAATCAAGATAACATAAAAAAAAAAAAATGCACTCAAAATTTACTCCAATTTGGCAGACACATAAAAACGAAACTGCCCTAAAGATGAACTCCCGCAAATCCAGGAGGTCAGCGGGGAGAGGAGGGGGGGGGGCAACTCTCCTCAGCACGAAAGGGGTGTGTGAAAAGTTTGATCCCCCGGGTGATGTGTGGAGATGACCCTCCTTCCGGGAACTCACTCCCCGCCCACAAGTTTCACACAAGAGGGAAGGAAGAGGGAAGTCGGGGATCTGAGAGTACCCAAGCGTTTCTGAGCTGAATTCTGTAATATATGGTGAGGGGACGCTGCCATCGAAGGAGACTGGAGGAACTAAAGATAAAGTGGAACGACCGTGAGAGCGAACGATGGTGAGGTAAAGTGGAAGGACTGAGAGGGAATGATGGCAAATACTGACTTGACACAAGACACACTGCCACCTAATTACTTACACAATGGAGAAAATAACCTATGTGAGCTAAATTCGGTAATATATTGTGAGGAGCTCTGCTTTGGAAAGAGGACTGGAGGAAGTAAAAACAAACTGGAACGACTGAGAGAGAAGCATAATGTGGATTGACTTCCACGATAAAATGCAAATTACTATTTTAAAGTAATATAAAACTGAGCAAAAATAGAGGGTGAAGGAGTTATGTACGGTTTTATACAGATTTCGGCTAAGTATTATCGGATTCTTTGATCAAGTAACTGATATCTTTTTTATCTCCTTTGTTGTCAAAGTGTTGTATGCTCTCTCTTGCAGTGTTTGTGGCTCGGTAGTGAATATCTTTGCATGTGTATAACCCTAGGATTAATAAACAGCCTTTGTTCTAGATGTCGTTGCTACCTTTCAGTTGTTTCACTACAACGACCTCTTTTACTCTCTTCTTGCTACTATCTGACGATTTAGGTAAGAAAGATTTTCCAATTTGAAAGGTTAGGTATAAACTTCACTAATCCCATCACTGAAAAAGCCCCCCAAAGAACTTAAACTGTCTGAAAGTAGCAAGAATAAGCCTCCCAAAGAACGCTGTCATACTCAAGAGACATAAGAAAGAAAAGGGATTAGAAAAGTCTGATAAAACTACGGTCATAATATCAATTTTGCCATATTTCCTTCCTTTATGGATCTGGATGTAACTGGTTCCCATGTAAGTTTTTTGAGTATAATGGTTCCTAGTGGAGTGGTAAACCTGGGGCAGGAGAAAAAGACACCAACTTATGAAACCGCTGTGAAAAACGAAAAACGAAAAAGAAAAGGGATAATTATTAAATGTTATGCATATCACTTGGACTAGCGTTATTAACCCCTTCATTTCCATTGTATTTTTGATTTTTGCAATCTTCAAAAGATCTGAACCAGCTTCAGAGAGAGAGACTTGAACTGAGGGATTTAGATAAGAGTTTTCATTAACCGCTTCAGTTCTAGAATCACCCCAAACAAATAAAACCGCTTGGAGAAAAACAAACAATACATGATAAAAATAAGCCAACGGACTGGGAGGACTACAGCAGACAGTTTATTTTAGGAGAGGGCCATAGTCTCTTAGAACACGATATACATTTACATCCAGGTTCCCAGATGTACTGCTGAGTGAACAGGGACAAGATAGAAGCAAACAGACTGAACAAAAACGAAGGCTATGTATATACTTTTACAGTGCTGTGCGTCAGGCGGAGCTGTGGGAGAGAAGGGAAGGTGCTTGGGAGGTGGGAGATGGTGTGTTAGAAAGGATTAGGATGTGAATCTTTTTTACCAAGGAGATTTTGGGTCTTGTCAAAGTGAGGCTGGAATCTGACACAATCAATATATAAGTAGTTCCGGAGAATTTGTAGCTTCTTTTCCTTTGCGATTACTTCTGCATATTATCTCACTATCGTCTTGTACGTAACTGATCCAGAGTAAGTCGATATTAAAGCGATGTAGACAGCATACAAGACAATGTGCAAATAATCACTGAGGAAGAGGTGTAACGGCCTCCTGGCCACTTAAAATGGGCCCACATTCTGACTCAAACTGTACTACTGTGCTGGATGGGTTCTAGACTGGAATGAGAATAACCCGCTTCACTGGACCACGTTCAGGACATAATGTGTCTCACTGTGGCACTGAAAAACGCAATATAAACAACATGGCCTGATAGGGGGGAAAAAGAAAGAAAAAGAAAGGCGTTCTTCCAACTTTTACCCTTACCAACACGATCGGACAATTTGAGTCACACTGTGTCCGCTTCCGCCCTAGCAGTGACGAAGCCCTTGAGATGCTGAATTATAAATAAAAATAACAAAATAATGGAAAACAAAATAAATTAAACCACAATATAAATCATGTACAGTATCCTGAACCACGATGATCGTTGGTGGTGCGTCTGGCTGATGATATTTTGTATGTGTCCTCATTTTCATGCTCCCGAATCCTTACCGTGATAGACTTTAAAAAGGGTGTTTGTAATATGTCCTTTTATGTGCTTGCAAATGTTCGCATTTTTTTATGCAGAATGACACACACACACACACACACACACACACACACACACACACACATATATAGCCATTAAAACATTCCCAACTTCAATGCCATCAATGTCATTATAATCACACATTTCCCATTCGTACCTCGCCAGCATGACGAAGACTAATTCTGGCAATTACTTCCCTGACGAGGAGAAGGTCCGATCCCTCAGTGGAAGTGTGATGGACTATTACAGCGATGACTACAGCCCTATGCCTTGTAGCAGGTCTTACGATTTATATGTAACCATGCTGAAAGGACGGCTGCCAGACGGGCCTTTTAAAGTTACCTGGCTGTCGAGGGTGACGTAAACTTTGGGGAAACAAAATACCTCCATTGAATTCATGAGTTTCCCAGTTCCCAGGGTGACATCAACATATTACGACAATCCGCCTCCACTGGCCCGGCCTCCGCTAAATATGAGCCTCAAGTTCGGTAGTTAGGAAGGAAAAATACCCGCCAGAGGGTCTGAGATTTATCCTGGCTCTCCTGACTATAAACTTTGATATGGCTGGAATTTATGCGCCAAAAAGCCGTAACGGGAAACTGTTCGACTGTTTATGCACGAGTGAACCCTGACTTGGTGAATAATGCCCAAAGCCAGGATAAACACATAAGTAATGTTTATAATGGTGCAAGACGTTTATAAAGGTACAAACACAAGTCCAAAACTCTCATCATCATCATCAACAACAACATCTACAAGCACAAGACGAAAAAGCTATACTCTAATCATCATCATCATCTACAAACACAAGATCAAAACAATTTAAATCATCATCATCATCACCATTTGCAAACGTATGATCAAAATAACAAAATCATCATCACCATCATCACTACCACCACCACCACCACCACCACCACCACCATCATCATCACATACCACCACTCCCATCATCATCATCACCATCATCATCACTACCAACACTCCCATCACCATCAACATCATGACTACCACCATTCCCATCAATCATCATCAACTTTTCTTATGTACGTGGCGTAAGTGCGAACCAGAAACAACATGAAGAGAAGAAAGTAGAAAAGGATCATCAATACACATCCCAATGAAATGATCCATAAAGCCATTCCCTCAGCATTCACGCCTTCTCTGATCTCGGCATCGGCTTTACTGTACACACGAAGCTTTGTGTTACTAGCACGATGGGAAGGAGCAGGGAATAATAAGGGTTTGTTTCTGTGCTTTACTGATCTGAGGTTTTATCTGTCTGCCTTATGGTGAGGGAATACTGAGGTATCATTGGCGTGTTTTACTGATTTACGGCTATACTTGCGTGCTTTACTGATGAGGTTTTGTTTGTGTGCTCTACTGATTTCAGGTTTTATTTGTGTTTTACTGAGAGACTTTATTTGCGCTACAATGATTTAAGTCTTTATTTGCGTCCTTTACTGATTTTGAGGCCTTATATGCATTCTTGATTGACAGTTCCTTCTACTTCGGCTGCCCGGCAAATTTCTTAGCTTATTTCTTATCATATTCTCTCAGGAGAGAATTTCTGAACTGGTGAGGTTTGATGTAGCTCTTTCTAACTTCTACACTACCAGAAGCATAAAGCAGGCTTCGTAACGCTTCTTATTTGGGATTTATTTCGTATTATACTTTTAACATTCTCTTGTATACGATCACTTCTTAAATATCGACATATTTTGCTTCAGTACCATACGAGAGGACACTGAGTTACGGAATAAGTCGCTCAGGAAGAGGTATTACGAAATTGGAGTATGACTCCAAGTCGCCTCTCTTGCCAAGTTGAATTACTTCCATCAAACGAACCTGACCACTTAAATGATCCGGGTAACTCTATCCACTTTAGGACGAGCATTTTCCAGCCACACTGCGCTGGGCTCTGTTGGTCCAGCGTACAACAAACAGTGTGTGTGTGTGTGTGTGTGTGTGTGTGTGTGTGTGTGTGTGTGTGTGTGTGTGTGTGTGTGTGTGTGTGTGTGTGTGTGTGTGTGTGTGTGTGTGTGTGTGTGTGTGTGTGTGTGTGTGAGAGAGAGAGAGAGAGAGAGAATTTAAGTGGTAAAGAAAGGTAATTTATTTTAGAGGGAAAAGTTGGAGTATGTGGGTGCATTCACAAAGGGGGGGGGGGGACCGAACTTCCAGCTGTAATCCAGATGGTACTGGAGACTTCGTGGTTTCACATCCTTAGCGATTCATTCTGCAAGTTTAACCTCAACATCCTAAATGCAAATTATAAAAAAAAGGAATGTTATAATATGCAAAGTACTGTACGTCAATAATAAAGACGTGCAATTAAGTTTTCTATGCAACTTAAAATTCATCTTATATTCTGACATACATTATTCTTTCGTGTAAGTCAGATTTTTAATTGGATATAAAAAATACACGGGTTTACTGGAGCACAATCAGAGCATTCCGTTTCTCTCTGTCACCTAAAATACTACTGACACTGTGAGACGACTTGCACAGAACTTGGCCCAATGAAACGGAGTGTTCTTGGAGCTTCATACCGACCTACCCCCCTACATGATGGGAAAATTTGCCTTATAATATATCCGATTCAGGCCTCTCTATGAAACCTTCGACAAAACAGCTACTGGAGGGAATATAAAATGCACAGATACAGCCTTTTCTAGAGCCATGTCCTTAGATCTTGTGGACTATCATTGAGCCACTTACCCTCTTCAGTACAATGTTGTCTTTTTTTTTTCTTGCTAACATCACATCTTTGCACACAACTTAGGAGAGACTTTTGGAGCTGGAGAGATCATGTAGAACATTCATCAACCCCTTCAATACGAGATGCTGTTTGAGATGAATACAATGCTCTGGCGTCAGCTAGATTAAAATGAATAATGAATAAGATATCATGGTAGTAAAGCGATTAAAACTAAAAGTAAATCTGAGATAACTGCAAATACAAAGAGCTCAAGGGGAGTGAAAATTGCTGAGGCCTGAGATGGAAAGGGTCCTCGACATCTAAGTGAAATAAGAGATAACGATGTGGTGGTCTGGGCGCCTCGGGAGATCGGCACGCACATCGCCTGTTCTTTCAGTACGATTTTTTTCGCTTTATTCCAGGTATCTCCAGACGATTTTATTCATCTTAGCAGAGACCTTTCAAACTGATTAGGTTTGATATGGTCCTAATAAACCCCTTCATTACGAGAGGCCTATCCTAAGCTGAATAAAATCGTCTGAAAAGAGTATGCATAAACCTAAATAGACGCAACCGGAACGAAGGAGTTAAAAAGTCGGTATCCACGGCATGTATATTTTTTTACTGACGATTTTTTATTAGTTATCTTCAGACGATTCTTTACAATTCTGGGCAGCCTAATCGAACTCACGTGTTAGATCATACCAGGAAGTAGCAAAAATGAGGCAGTAAAACGTGTAATCGGTCTGAAAAGGTTAAGTACTTCAACGGGGAATTTTCCTCTTTTCCTTTTTCCTTCTTCCGTTTTCTTAGCACATAATCTTGTTACTACTTCACTATTTTCTTCAAGTTCGGAGAGTCGCCTAACAGTGAAGGAGATAATGGAAATTGTACCTATCTTCACAGTTTCAAAAAATATCTATAATGGGTTGAATCGTTTAGAGAGAGAAAGAATAAAAAAAATAATCTCAGCATTCAATGGATTATTCTCGCTTTCCTTTGTATACATTTCTTGGTATTAAAACTCTTCCCTCCTACTCGCACACTTGGCTTTTACAGTGTGTTATGTAATTTGAGAGAGAGAGAGAGAGAGAGAGAGAGAGAGAAACTATCGGGATGAAGTACGATTGCGCATTCATTTAAGGTGTGTGTGTGTGTGTGTGTGTGTGTGTGTGTGTGTGTGTGTGTGTGTGTGTGTGTGTGTGTGTGTGTGTGTGTGTGTGTGTGTGTGTGTGTGTGTGTGTGTGTGTGTGTGTGTGTGTGTGTGTGTGTGTGTGTGTGTGTGTGTGTGTGTGTGTGTTGGCGCGCACGCGTTTGCGTGAGCACGAACATACAATATGTAGTCTATGAGTGTAATAACCTAGTCCTTCCTCCAAACTTTCTTGGATAATTCAGATATATGAGGAACTTCAGACCCATTCCTTACATTACGGCACATTTTTTCCTTCATCCAGTTTCCTTCCCCAGCACAGAGCCAAACTACACCCCCTACACCTCCCTATCCCCTCTTACACCTACACTAACCCCTAAAACCTCCTAACTACTCCCATATACGTTCCTCCTAAGCCTCCAACCCTCTCTTACACCAACCGACACCATCTTCCTCCCCTCCTTATACCCGACCCCACACTATGCTTCCCAATTCCCTCTTACACCTACACCCCAACTCCTAGCACCTCCCTACTCCTCTTACATGCCTCCACTACACCTCTGAACCCCCCTTATACCTACACTCCACATCTCCAACGGTCCTAACCTCTCCCTACACCGCGAACCCCTCCTTATGCTACACCTAATCCTTCAACACCTAACACCCCATACACTTCCCCCTACACATCCTAACCCTCCTTTACACCTACACTCCAACCTCCAAAACCTCCCACCCCCGCCTATACCCCTAGAAATCCCCCCTACACTCCCCAAACAAATGGATCGTCCTATTTGCTCACAACCTCAGCCGAGTAAAGAAGAATAAATCACGGGGGAGCCAGTCTCTATTTGGGCCACCGCGGGAGGGAGCCACTGACGGTGTGTGTGTGTGTGTGTGTGTGTGTGTGTGTGTGTGTGTGTGTGTGTGTGTGTGTGTGTGTGTGTGTGTGTGTGTGTGTGTGTGTGTGGTGACGTGGAGAAAAGACCAGAAAAAGTAAAAGGAGAACTGCGAAATAATTAAAAAAAACGAAGAAAAGGGAAGTCGAAAAACAGGAAATGAAGGAAGAATTATGAAGACAGGAAAAAAAAGAAAAGCAATGAAAGCATGCGGGAGGCTAGGAGAGGTGGGGAGAGAGGAAAGGAAAGAGGAAACATCGAGAGAAGAGGAAAAGGAAGGGAAGAGAGAAGAAGAAGAAATGCATTACGGTGACAGGGAGAGGAAACAAAGTAAAGGCACCAGACTGGAAGAGAGAGAGAGAGAGAGAGAGAGAGAGAGAGAGAGAGGGGGGGGGGAGCAAATGGCCAAGACAGAATATTTGCGGGACGTGAGAAATCTTACTCTAACTACCACTATATAGACGATTTTATTCAGCTTCAGAGTGGTACTTCGTCTTCAAGGGGTAAAGCCACAACCCCCCAAAGGGAAATATTTACCATTTAATTTCAGAACGTCTTGTAGATTTTATTCCTGCTGTATCAAAACATTTTATTTTTCTTATGGGGGATTTTTCCGACTAGAGGGATTTTAATAGCCTTTTATTAACCTTTCAGTATTACAGGCCATTTTTTTTTTTTTTGCTAAATTTAATCGTCTGGTGTTAGTAAGATTGAAATACGAAAAATAAGGCGTCACAGGGAAGGGGTTCAACAAATATGCGTTATTTTCAGCATACGCCTCTCCTTTCCTTTTTTCAGCATGCATAAAGACCCCCTTCGTACCTTAATCCCGGCAGACATCCACAAATCTCTCATTTCCAGAAGACATTCCCAAATCCTTCCAGCAGACATCCTAAAGTCCCTCCCCTCCTAGTTCCAGCAGACTTCCCAAAGCTTTTTCTTATTTACAATCGTTCCAGCAAACATTCCCAAGGTCCCCCTATTACGATTCCAGCAGACATTTCTACCCTTCACCTTTTACAGTTCCAGCAGACATCCGATACTTTCCCAGCAGACATTGTGATACTGGCTCTTTCTTAGTTCCAACAGACACTCCCAAGTCAAAAGCCGTTTAGTCCCATTAGTCATTCCTTAGTTCAGTCAGACATCCCCTTTTCCCCCCTTCTCATTTAAAACAGATATTACTAAACCTCCCCACCCTTCCTTTCACAGCTCGAGCTCACAAACATTTTTTTTTTTTTTTTTTTTTTTTTTTTTTTAAAGTTCATAAATACATCGCAAACTCCTCCGCTCTTTTCCAGCCGATTTCCCCAAGATCTTTTTTTCTTTGGTGTCATTTCGTATCCCTGAGTCTTTCCCCTTACTGTTCCTTCGTAGTTGTCCCTCGTTTTATATTCCCACCACAAATCCCAAAGCCCTCTCCGACACCTAGTACCTCTCTCTCTCTCTCTCTCTCTCTCTCTCTCTCTCTCTCTCTCCAGCAGACATCCCCGAGCCTTTCTATTTCCTTCCAAAGGACACCTCCTTGTCTCTAAGTCTCTATGTCTTTCTTCTGGCAGACATCTCCAAGTTCCTCATCTCTATTCCTGCAGATATTCTCTCTCTCTCTCTCTCTCTCTCTCTCTCTCTCTCTCTCTCTCTCTCTCTCTCTCTCTCTCAGCGTCTTCAGTGAAAAAAAAAAAAAGCCTTAAATTTTGTCCTTGCTACCTCCAGACGATTATACTTAGCTATGGGGAGGTTACTTAAGGAAGAGAAAAGAGATAAGAAGGTCCCTAGAAACTCCTTTATTATGGCACTCAACATTTTTATTTATTCATTTATTCACTTCTTTATTTTTGCATTGTTAACTCCACACGATAATAAATGACTGAAGATAACCCTTTAGCACTGAAAGAGTTAAACTACATGTAACTCTTAAGTACCTGTATTAATATGCAAACTCTTCTTGTCATCTGCAGTCTCTTCTTTTATTGAATTAATGGTCTTACTATACGAAATAAAATCATTGGGTATTTTCTGCATGGTAATTTTAGTCTCTTGCATCCTATCTCCAAATTTTATCCCCAGATTTTTTTTTTTTTTTGTCATTTTACGTCTCTCTCTCTCTCTCTCTCTCTCTCTCTCTCTCTCTCTCTCTCTCTCTCTCTCTTCTCTCTCTCTCTCTCTCTCTCTCTCTCAAACTTCTGCAATTTAATAATAAGGCTGGACCACCTAGTAAGGAACGCAAAGTATGTGAAGTCTGTATTATTTATGTAACTCTCTCTCTCTCTCTCTCTCTCTCTCTCTCTCTCTTTCCCATTCACAGTCCCTCGCTTCCTCCCAGCCTTCCTCTTCCACTATAATATTGTCAAAAAAAAAAGTGGACATAAAAGCATACATTTTTGCTCGGCGGTTCCGTAAGTGAGCCATTCTTGTCCAACCCCTGATCTCTCTCTTTCTCCCTCTCTCTCTCTCTCTCTCTCTCTCTCTCTCTCAATATATGTCCCAGAAAACTTAAAAGAGGTCAAACTGCCTTTAAGAGATCTTTAAGTGGATTTTTAGGGAGATTAAAGGCCTCCTCCCAGTCACGAAAGGCGATGGGGCAGAGAAAAGAGGGATTTGTGGATGTCTGCTGAAAATGAGTAAAAGCAGACTCGAGGATGTCTGCTTGAACTGTGAAAAGGTGTTTGGGTAAATGTCTGCTGGTGTGTGTGTGTGTGTGTGTGTGTGTGTGTGTGTGTGTGTGTGTGTGTGTGTGTGTGTGTGTGTGTGTGTGTGTGTGTGTGTGTGTGTGTGTGTGTGTGTGTGTGTGTGTGTGTGTGTGTGTGTGTGTGTGTGTGTGTGTGTGTGTGTGTGTGTGTGTGTGTCCCGCAGTGAACGACCTCCCAGTAAGTGGTGTGAGCTGTATGAGGGAAGTGGGAGAAGGAGAGGGAAAAAGGGAGGAGGGGAGGGGGAGAAGGGGAGGGGGAGAAGGGGAGGGGGAAGGGGAGGGGGAGAAGGGGAGGGGGAAGGGGAGGGGGGAAGGGGAGGGGGAAGGGGAGGGAGAGAAGTGGAGATGGGGAGTAGGGGAAGGGGAGAAGGGGAGGTGGAAGGGGAGAGGTAGGAAGGAGGAAAGAGAAGGAATGAAGGGAAGGAAAGGCCTCTAGTGGTAGGAGGGCCTGAAGGAAGGGAGGTAATGGAAGTGCAGGGAGGAAGGAGGGAGATAGGGAGAGAATGAGGAGGTTGATGATCGACAGGAGGGAGAGAGGGAAGGAAGGGTGAAGGAGGGAAGAGGAGGAGAATGCTGACAGAAGAAGAATGGAAGTGAGGGAGCAGGGGAGGAGGGAGGAAGGGAGAGAAGGAAGTAAGGGAGATAACAGAAGAGAGGGAGAAGATAGGAGGGGCTCTGATGGACGGGAGCTAGAGAGAAAAAGAAGGGACGCGTGGGGAGAAGAGAGGAAGAGGTGAATGGAACTGGAAGAAGAGGGAGGAGAAGGTGAAGCAAAGGAGGTGAAGGAAGATGGAGAGAACGAGGAAAGGGTGGTGATGGAAGAAAGCGAAGGAAGACAAGAAATACAGTGCCCGGAGAGGGAAGGGGAAGAAAGGACCTGAAAAAGTTAGAGAAGGAGACGTATATGGCAATTAGAGGTTGGAGAGGAGGTGAAATGGATGTCAAGATAAAAAGGGAGGGGAGAGAGAAGACGAAAGAAGGACCTATGGTGAAGGCGGGAAGAGCTAAAGGAAAAGGGGGTGGCAAGGAGGGAAAGAAAGGGAGGAGAGGAAAGGGTACTGGCGAGGGGTGAAAAAAGGGGAAAAAGAGGAGGAGGAGGAGGAAAAGAAAAGTGTGTGAATGGAAGTAAATGGGGAGGAAGGTTGGGGGTGGAAAAGAACAGAGGTAAGTGGAAGAGGTGGAGAGTGGGGGAAAAAAAGTAGTGAGAAACGCAGGGTAGTGTACACAGTTAGTAAGAGAGAGAGCAAGAAGCAGGGGGTGGGAAAATAGGGTGAGGGGAAAGGAAGAGTGTGTGTGTGTGGGGGGGGGGAAAGAGAGGAAGATATGGGGCGGGAGGGTGGTGGTGGTGGGAGCGGAAGTAGGAAATAAAGAAGAGTGGAGAGTGAGGGAGGGGGAGTACAGTGGAGGAAGGGTGTGAAGGGAGAGGGTTTGGTGAGGCACAAAGAAAAGGAAAAGTACAAAAACACCAGATGCGGGAGCTTCATGCCCCTCAGTTAATACCATTTCGGTGGTATGGTGTGGGAAGGTGATTATTATTATTATTATTATTATTACTTTTTTTGTATGGTGAGAGGATGGTGTTATGTGTTATGGTGGAATGTGGGCTAAAGCCTACGAGAATAAAGCTCCTCGCGTCCGAAAATCGCTAGTGAGAGACAGATGAACAGAGCCGTCCTTCAAGATGCTTCCTCCTCTAGAATGGAAGGGAAGGGAAAAGGTGGTAGGGACAGGACAAAAGTGCAAAGAAGGAAGGAAAAAAGCAGGAGATTCATGTCAGGGCTAAGGAAGAGAGATAAGTGAGGAGGAGGGACGGTAACAAAGAGTGAAGAGACTGGCAGAGTGTATGAAGGAAAGAAAAGGAGGAAGGGAGAGGCTAAAACTGGGAGGGATGCTAATACAGGAGAGATGGAGTAAAAGGGAGAGAAAGGGGATACAGGAAAGAGGAAAAGAAGGCTGAAAAAGGGGGGAGGAAGATGTGGAAAAGGAAGGAGGGAGGGAGAGAGGCAAGGAAACGGAGAAAGGGACAAAGAAAGATAGAAGAGGGAGGACACAGAGTAAAAGATACTATACAAAGAGGAAAGAAAGACTCTGGAGGAAGGAGACAAGGGGTGAAGAGAGGGACGAAGACAAGAAAATAAGAGGGCAAAAGGCAAAGGGATGGAAAGATAAAGAGAGGGAGGAAAGAAGAAAAAATGCCAAGGGAGGAGAGAACAGCAGGAGACGAAGGGGAGGCAGGGAGGGTGGGAGAGAGGGAAGGGCAGGAGACGGAGGGAAGGAGGGAGGCGTGATGGTCAAGGGGTGGAGAAATAGCGTCTGGGGGCAAAGTCTACGAGCATGACGTTTAAGGGCCATATCTGAGGCTGCTATTGTGTGTGTGTGTGTGTGTGTGTGTGTGTGTGTGTGTGTGTGTGTGTGTGTGTGTGTGAGAGAGAGAGAGAGAGAGAGAGAGAGAGAGAGAGAGAGGCCATGCTGGGAGACCCCGTCCTAAATTATGAGGACGTGAGACTATTTTCAGGCTGAGGAAAATCGTCCGGCGGTAAGAACAAGGTAATATTTCCTTCGTAGTTCGAGAGTTACGGATCTACCTCTACATTCGGTGGAAATGAATTCGCTTGACTGTTTTTCTGCATACAATGTCGATATTAACCCCTGTACTGTGAAGATTATGTTGTACTAAATTCTTCATATCTTCAGACGATTTTATTCAACTAAGGACTGACTTCTCGTGCTGAGGGTCTAATGAAAGCTACGACAAACTCTTCAAGTCGAAATATTTCTCCTCAGCTGAATAAAATCTTCTGAAACCATCACTAAAAGACGATAAAAAAGGTAGACTAATGGGAGGGTTTAACCTATACACAAAACGCAAAGGAAAATATCAGGATGTAACGTTCAAAATAAGTCGCTGATAAATGGGTGCCAGGGACACTCCTAACAAGAACTACCATCCTCTCCCTATCCACTTTCTACTCTCCCTCGCTTCCTTCCCTCCCTCCCATTCCCGACTCTCCCCATCTATCTCCTTCCCCTCCTCCACCCTTCCACCCCCCCTTCCCCATCCTCCTCTTCCCCCCCTCACCCACCCGATTACACGCTACGCCAGGCTAGAGTGGTCAGGGAGTGGTGGACAGGGGGCTTAGGAGAAGATACTGCCTGGAGAAAATATGGGAGCAAGAGAATAACAGAGAGATTTTGCGCATGTGGAAGAGTGAGACAAAATACGAGAGCAAGAGATTAACAGGGATTTTGTGCAAGTGAAAGGGTGAGACTGGGAGAGATGGAGATGGTGCTTGGAGAGGAAAACAGATCTGGAGATTGTGAAAGTGTGAAAGTGTAAATGAATGTGCGAGAAGGAAGAAGAAGGAGAGGGTACAGGAGATGAAAAATATATAAAGTTTGAGGCCTCCAAACGTCAAAGTATGGAACGTATTTGAGGAAGCACGTTCGCTAATTTTGCTACTCTCTCTCTCTCTCTCTCTCTCTCTCCAACGATGCCTCTATGTCCACCGTAGCTTTAAAAATTTCTAAGGTAGTCATGTTTTTGGTGATCAATCTGGCACTTTTTGGCTTATTTTAGCGATGTGGAAATTAGTTTGGAAATGTCACCTAAGTAACATCTATTACTTTTCCAGAAGCTTTTTAATGATGTGCGTAGGTGTGCTGTAAAATGATAGTTTCCGAGATAAGCGAGTTTTCGTAATGTCTGACAGTGTTCTCGCTCGCTTCGTTCGCTCGCACAATAACAAACTTAGCGAGGGAGTAAGAGTGAGTGAAACAGTGAGACAGACGGAGAATATGGTGTTTGGAGAAAATTAGGAATTAAATAAAATTAAGTAAAGGTGTGTGTGTGTGTGTGTGTGTGTGTGTGTGTGTGTGTGTGTGTGTGTGTGTGTGTGTGTGTGTGTGTGTGTGTGTGTGTGTGTGTGTGTGAGAGAGAGAGAGAGAGAGAGAGAGAGAGAGAGAGAGAGAGAATAATAACTCAAGTAAACGATGAAAGACAGCGAGCACAAGTGAAAGTGAGAAAGAAAATAAGAGACCAAGATAAGATGAAGGAGAAAGAAAGACTCTGTAAATAAAAGAGTGAGAAAAAGGAAGAGGATGAAAGAGGCTTGCGAGATCACACAGAGGTCTTTACACCACCGCTAAGAGGAAGAGGGAGAGGGCCCTTTAAAGAAACCGCCGTGAGAACAAATTTTATATAATTTGAAAGGAATGCGGAACTAGCTTTGGGGTGCTTATGGTAAGGGAATGTACTGTAGTGACGTGACCATTATAATCATCAATCACAGTCATAATTATCGTCACATCATCATCATCATCATCAGCATCAGCATCATAACCTTTATTTTATTTTTTTTTATCTAAGAGTAGAATGAGTATAACGTACAGAAACAATCTGGCAGAGGAACTAAATTAACCTTTGAGTGTTGGTAGTTTAAGAATAGAAATATAACTGCACTGAAATGAGTTTGGAAGTGGGACTAGGTTTTCAGTGGCTGTGGCAAAAAAAAAAAAAAAAAAAAGTATCACCACCACAACCAACAGTATCACCACCACAACCAACAATTCCACCACCACAACCACCAATACCATCACCACAACCACCAGTACCACCACCACAACCACCAATTCCACCACCACTTCCATCATCATGACCTTTTTATCCCCCAACTAAGAAGGAGATGTTGGTAAAGAATCACATACCTTTAGAAGATGAGTAAAACTACTGTAGACGTGTCCCACCCCTTCAGGATGACTGATCTCTATGAATATAATCGTCTGACGGTAGCAAGGAATAAGAGAAAACCGCTGTCGCACAAAGAAGATAAAGGAGATGATTTTTAACCCCTTGACTATAAAAGGTGTTCCCTAAGTTGAATGATAATATGATTAAACAAAGAGTCGATGAAGCTAGGTTATACATACTGATTAAGAAAAAGAAAAAAAGAAAGATCTGATGGTGCTGTAGGGATGGCAAAATATAATATCTGAGACACGGAAGAAGGAAAAACCAAAATCATTTCCTCAGGCCCCCACGCACATGAAAAGAAGTTATTGCATCCAACATTCAGAGGACGTCATTTTCATCATTTTTTTGCTACCATCGCAGGTTTACTTTCAGCTCAGGGGACACTCTGAGACCTGAAGGTTTTATATTCAGCTTTTGTCGACTATTTTCACTACTAGATTCGCCATAGTATATTAATGTTATTGCTATATACGGATGATTGCATTCAGCTAAGGAGAGACTTTTCAACCTCGATAAGCTAGATACAGCCTTCACTTCCTAATGAGGCTGTAATGAGGATTTTGCTCCTCCTACCTTCACAGTTCTATATAACTCATGGAAAAGTTTTCAATATGAAGGTTATTTATTTATTTGTTATTTTGATCCTCTGAATCCAATGACTTCAATTTTTATTCTCCTCTACCTCCAGACGATTTCTTAAATATAGGAAAGGTCTCTTTACTGAAAGGGTTAATTAAGCCTCTATCTAACTCCTCCTACTCAAGTCTGCAGGCCGAATAAAAATTGGGGACAGCAAGAAAAAAATAATTAATATTACGTCCTCGGGCTAACGGGGAAATTCAAGGCCAGAGGAAAGGAGGAATAATCTTTGATCTCACTCCGATTATTTATTTGTTGTATTTTTGCAACCTCCTGACGACTTTATTCAGCTTTCGACGTTTTTTTTTCCGTAAAGTGGTGAAGTTAATCCTGTCCTTCATCAACCTCTTCTTTGCTAGAGGTCTGTCCCAAGTGGGGTAAGATTGTCTAGTAGTAGAAAGAATGAATTAGAAATATATATATATGTCACTGGATGGGAAGGGATTACGGTACCGTGGTGAGTAGAGGAGAAAAAAAAATGAGATAGAAAAACAGATGGAACGAAGACAAGGAAGTATTAGGAGGGGGGGAGAGAAACCGCAAGAAGGAGAGAGAAGGAGAGTCTCTATGAGCCTAAGGACAAAGGTAATTCTAACCATTTTCCTGTGGCCACTTGAGGTGATTTTACCTACACAGAAGTGGCCTCTCGTCGCCTAAGGACTATGATACCGCTAGTAGGAGAGGGGAGGGGAAGAGAGGAAAGGAGGAGAGGAAGAGGAAATAAGAAGAGCAAGAGGAATGAAGGAGAGCAAGAGGAACGAAGGAAAGGAAAAGAGAAAAGGAATTAAGGAGGAGAGAGTTTTTATGCACCACCGAATGAAGAGATGAGGATAAGAGAGAAAAGGAGAGGTGAGGAGGAAAGCCAGGTATACAGCATAATTCTAAGACTGGACGGAGAGGAAAAGAGAAACAAGGAATGGAGAGGAGTGAAGAGAGAAGGAGAGGTGATTAAGAAGCGTACTGAGAACGGAAAGGAAGGCAGGAGACGAAAGGAGAGGAGAGGAACGGAGATAGAATGGAAAGGGATTGGAGAAGTAAGGAGGAATGGAGAGGTAAGCGAGGAGGAGAGGTCTCTAGACGGGAAGAAGTGTGAGGATAGAACAGAGAGACCTGAGGATAAATGTGTAGGGAAGGAAAGGACGGAAATGAGAGGTGAAGAGGAGAGGAAAGGAAGGACAGATCTTCTGAAAGGAGCCGAAGAGGAAGGAGACTGAGGGGGAACATAAGCGACCTACCCGTGGCAGGCAGGGGATGAATGGGTAAAGAAGCGAGAGGAGAGGAGGAAATGAGGAAAGGAGATGAAAGGTGGACAGAAGAAAAAAAGAGAAAAGTAGGAGATAGGAGAGAAGAGGAGAGGAGAGGAGAGGAGAGGGGAATCATTAACCTATTTGCTCCCAGTGTCCCCAAAATAGGACGGAACTGGGCATTTTCAAAATCTGATACAGAAGGGAATCCCAGGGTAGGGACCTATGAGTTTCGCGACTATGAGCCGATAGGTGGAGGGAGGTACACTTAGTACCCTTCCAGCAAATCCCGCGCACAGGAACTCTGCGAGCTAATGGGTTAAGCAGAGTGTTGTACCAAGAAGGGATGGAAAGAGAGGAGAGTGAAGAGGGGTGATGAGATGAGAAGAGGGTCAAGAAGAAAGAGAGGCGACAAAGAAAGACAAGATGATATACAGAAAGGAAAAGTCTGTACAAGGGACCGAGGAAGACGAAGGAGAGTGAGAGTGAACAGATGCCACCTCTTCGTTGCACGCAGAAAATTAATGGGCGCGAGGGGCAGAGGCACGGAGAGGAGAGGTGAGGAGAGGAGGGGTTGGGATAGGAGAGCTGAGGACAAGAGAGGTGAGGAGGAAGAAGAGAAAGAAGAGGTTATTAGGTGGCGTACTGAGAAAGGGAGTAGTGGAGAGGAGAGGTGATTAGATGAGGAGAGAGGCGAGGGGAGAGAGAGCGGAAGCGAGGGAAGAGGAAGAAAGAAGAAGAGAGAGTAGAGAAGAGGCAAGAACAGGATAAGTCTTTAGACGGGAAGGGAAGAGAGGAAAGGTGAATGGCCTATCCGTGACAAGCATGGGATGAATGTCAAGAAGACAGGAATGTATGGAGGATGAGGGGAGAGGAGAGAAGAAGAAAGAAACATGAAGAGGAGAGAAGATAGGAGGAGAGAAGAGACAAGGAAAAGAGAGAGAATAAGAGAAGAGACAAGATGAGGAGAGGAGTTACAAGAAGTGAAGAGAAGAGAAAAGAGGAGAGAAGAGATAAGGAAAGGAAAGAAGAGGAGGGAAGAGACAAGAAAAGGTGAGAGGATAAGAGGAGAGAAGAGGCACGAGAAGGAGGGGTCTTTAGAAAGGAAGGAGGTAGGAGGGGGGCAAGGAAGAAGAGTGAGGGGGTAACAAAAGCGTCCTATCCGTGGCAGGCAGGGGATGAATGGGTGTGTGAGGCGGAGGCACGGAGACAGGACCGTGATCAAAGGCACACGAGCGGACGGGAAAGGGTAAGGAAACGCGAGTGTCTAGACGGGAAAAAATGGGAGTATGAGAAGGGAAAAAAAGCAGAAGTAAAGATGACAAAGAGGAGGAAAGTCGTCTGGTGGCAGTGAAAATAATGACAGAATAAAGTTGGTTGGTAGTACAATAAAATGGCCAAGTACAAAGTGGAAGCTAAAAGACCCATGGGGAGACGGGGAATAGGGATAGGGAAGACGAAAAAGTTGATGTGAAGACAAGAGGGAAATAAAAATGGTAAATTGAATTACTGCAAAAAAGACAAGAGATTAAAAAAAGAAAAAAAAAAAGATACTCGAAAGGTGACATGGGGGTTAATCGAGGAAAAGGTCGATCATCAAAGGCAGTGAAGGGAGAAGGGAAGGGGGGGGGGAGAGAGAGAGAGAGAGAGAATTATTTGGCCAGACAAGAAGATATAAAGTGCTGGATGTGGTAAAAAATCACGTGGAAAATAGGTTAGACTTAGATAAAAGGAAGAATGACAAGGATAGGCCAAATAGCAGACTAGTGAGCGAGTGAGCCTTAAAGCTTCAGAGAGTGAGGTTTTCCTAATGGTTTGGTGGTAGAAGGAATAGAAAAAAAAAAGTTAAAATAATTAATGGGTTAATGGGAGTGCCTTACAATACTCCATTACTACACGAGATTTCCAATAGGCCAAATAAAGTAAATAAAATTGCATAACATTAGTACTGAAAAAAAAATCATCGTACAGACGGAATTAAACGTGGGCACAATGAGGTAAAAAAAAAAATTAGGCATAACCACAAGTAGGGTGGTCTGATGGATGAGAAAATAACCTACTACCCTCTCCTCACTCCATCCACCCTCACCTACCTCCACCCACACCATCCTTATTTCCACCTCCCTCCACTTACACCACTCCTATCCCTACCTCCCTCCACGCAAACCATCCACATCCTCAGCTCTCACCACCTAATCTTAACATATCATCTCATCCGTCCACTCAAACTACAACTTATCCCACCTCCCTTCGCTTACACCACACCTATCCCCATCCCCCTCCATCCAAACCACCCCTCAGCACACCTACTTCCATCCACACCATCCCTATACCCATGTACTTCCATCCAAATCACCCCTATCCACTGCCCGATCCACCCAATTCCACTCTCCCTCCATCTCTCTCCACCTAAACCATCCCTATATCCACCTCCCTCCACCTATATCATCCCCATCCTCACCTCCCACCCAAATCATCCCTGTCCCTACCTTTCCCAACCAGAATCACCCAGTCCCCAACCACTCTCACCCCCCAACCCCTCTTATGCTTTCCCAACCCCCTCCATCTAACTCCCTCCCCTCTCCCTTCCTCTCCCCCTTTCCCCTTGTTAAGATAAAGGGCAAAGCTAGGCAAACGAACCTCCCCCTCCTCCGTCTCTCTCTCTCTCTCTCTCTCTCAGAAAACTTTCCTTAACGCATTCCGCTTCCTTCCACAATGTCTCCTCCACTCAATTTTTCTTTTTCCTCCCGCGCCACAATCTTTCATTTCCATCCCGCTTCGCTTTCCAAACAGCCTTTTCCTTCCTTTTACCCTCCCAATTCTCTCCTCCATTGTCTCATTCTCTTTTATTTTCTTACATTTCTCTTGGGAGTATTTTCCAGCTTTCTTCCTTAAACTCTTCTCTTATTCCTTTTCTTCCTTAAACTCTTCTCAAATTCCTTATTTTATCTTTAATTCGTAATATTTTCTGCTTTTCATTCTGTTATTTAGTTTCACATAATCTACATTTCTTCTTCGTTATTGTTTTCCTTTTCATTCAGTCTTTCCTTTTTTTTTTTCTAGTTATCATCCTATCGTTTCCTTCCACTTCTCCTTTCCTCTCTTACTTTGATTCTTTTCTCCTTTTTAGTGATATTATTCTGGTTTTCATCCTATTGCAACCTTCCACTCAAACAATTTCTCCTTCGTTCTTTCTCTTCACTTTTTTGGTCTTTATTAGTTTTTCTTTTTCTTTTTTCTTCTTCCGTAATATTATCCAGTTTTCGTCTATCTCTTTTTCTTCCTTTGCAGTTTAGAATGTTGTACTTTTCATTAACCCATTCAGTACTATGACGCCCCCTTTTTTTGTTACCTTATTCGTGTTACACCAGACGATTTTATTTAAGTTTCCCTTAGATTTAACACCTTCAGCCCGACCACCTACGGAATATTATACAGCATTATTTCTGTCAACACAATTTCCTTCAACTTCGGGTGTATATGTGGCAGTGAAGGGGTTTATTATGGCTTATTTCTAAAAAATCAAAACTGAAAAGCCTTCCCATTACATCGAGTAAAATCGTCTGATGAGAGCAATGTGACAAAATAAAGTAAAATAAATACATCATCGGACTGAAGGGGTTAATGGAGGCTGCATCTATCTCCCCCCCCCCCAATTCGAAGACTCTCCACAGCTGAATAAAATCGTCTAGAAATCAAGCAAAACAAGTCACCGTAGGGAAGGAGTTAAGAAGTTCCGAGGCTGAATAAAATCGTCTGGCTGCAGCAAGGGTTATATAAAGACTCTTAAAAGACGTCCTGATACTGAAAGGGTTAAATAAGACGATTTCTGGCACTTCACTACCTGGCACTTCTCCTAAGATGGATATTTATTTTCAGTTTACATACTAATTTTCATTTCTGAGTCATTTTTTCATTTTTACTTTGGAGGGCTACGATTTTTTTTTTCACCCTCTTATCTCCTCACATTACCAGAGTTCACGCTCCTCCCTCCCCCTCCCTCTCTCTCTCTCTCTCTCTCTCTCTCTCTCTCTCTCTCCCTCCCTCATTTTCGCGAGTGTGAAAGGAAAACAGGTACCTAGATCTTCACTCTCACCGTCGCCTTGTCACTGATTTAACCTCTTTTCTTTCCTCTCTGTCTACTTTTTTATAATCGCTACTTCGATTCTAATTTTTCATTTTTTTTTCTACTTCGACTTTCTCTTCCTCCTCTCCTTCACTCCTCTCCTCTTCCTTCGTTTTTTCCCCGTAACTTCTTGCTTATTTCTGAACTCTCTTTTTCTTTCGTCTTATCTTCATTTCTTCTCTTTCTTTTTTCCTTTTTTCTCTTTCTCATTTTTCCCCATAACTTCATGCTTCTTTCTGGCTCCTCTCTTTTTTTTCCTCTTCCTATCTTCATTCCTGCTCTTCCTAGCTTCATTTCTTCTCATTCTATCTTCATTTCTTTTCATTCTCTCCTCAATCCTCTCTCCTGTATTCCTCTTCCTATTGCCACCTTTGTCCTCTATCCATCTTTTCTTCTCTTCCATGTTTTATCCGTGCTCTTCTAAACTCCTTTACACACTGTCTTACACTTCTTCTCCCTTTCCATCAGTTTTTCCCCAAATCTTGATCTGCATAATTTCTTCATACATTTTCCCCATCATTTCTGTTTATTCCCATTTGCCTTTATTCTCTGTCCCCCTTTCTTCCTCCCTCTGCATCTTCTAGTTTTCTTAGTTTTCTTCTAGTTTTGTGTTTCTATCTTTTCTTCATTTCCTTTTCCATTATATCGATCAGTATTTTTTCCTTAATCATTCCCTTTTACTTTCTCTTCCTTCCTATTTTTCACACCCTCTCTCCATCCTTCCTTCCCACTCATCCTCTTCTAATTTCCAGTGTCCTGCCATCCCCTCTTTTTTCCCCTCGCGTTCCCCTCCCTTTCCCCCATAAAATATACGCGTATTTATTGTCCTGATTTACTTCCCTTTCTCTCTCTACCCATTCGCTCTCTCTTCCTTTCCCCCTCCTTCCATTTACGTATTCTATTTCCTTTTTCTCCTTTTTTTTTGTATTTTTTTTCTCTTCCTCCTTATCTCCATACTCTCTCTCTCGCTATGTTCTCTATATTTTTCCTCTGTTTTCTCATTCCTTCGTATAGCCTTGTTTTATTTATTTATTATTATTATTTTTTTTTTTTGCCTTCATTTCTCTCCCTCTAGCATTTTCCTTCTTCCAAGCTACCCTGATTCTTTTCTTCCTTCTTTGCCCCCTCTAATAATCAGTCTCCTCATTTCCCTCTTTCTCGCATTCCTTTTACATATTTACCCATTATATTCTTCTGCAATTATATTCTGACTTTTTTCCCTTCTTTTATCCACCCATTCTCTCTCTCTCTCTCTCTCTCTCTCTCTCTCTCTCTCTCTCTCTCTCCTTGCTTCTTTATCTCTCGTAATTTCCTTTGCCCACTGTACTCCTCTCCTTCCCTGTTCTCCCTTTTCCTGCCATAACTGTGATCTGTGTATTATATCCAGCCTCCCTCTCATTTCCTTCTGTTCCTTCCTTTACCCATATTCTCTCTCTCTCTCTCTCTCTCTCTCTCTCTCTCTCTCTCTCTCTCTCTCTCTCTCTACCAGCATCATCCTGCCTTACTTGTTTTTTTTCTCTCATAACCTCTTTTCCATGATATTTTTGCCCTTCGACTTTCTTGCTCTCTCCCCCTTCCTTTACCATCTCTCTCTCTCTCTCTCTCTCTCTCTCTCTCTCTCTCTCTATTTCCCTCCCTCTCCTCCATAAACAAACTCTACATTTCTAAAGCTGATCATCTTTCTCTAGTTCCTTCTTCGCTTCTCATCTACATCGTGTCTTTTTCGTGCGTTTTCCCTTCCTGCATTCTCTACTTTCCCACGTTTCTCTCTTCCATTCTCTCCTTTTCCCTCATAACTTCCATCTACATTCCAGCACATGGGTCAATTGTTTCTTGACACTTCTTCTCTTCCTATCATCACTACGCTTTCTCCTCTCCATCTTTTCTGATTTCCCGTTTCTATCTTTTTCCATCCATAAAATCCTTTCTTCCCTGTCTTCCTGTTTCTAATATTTATTCTTCTCATCTCTTTTCTTTTCATGTTCTTTGTGTTTTTCTTCATCTTTCTGCTTATCTTCCTTTAGTGCTCTTTCCTCCTTTCCTTCAAGCTTCTCTCCTTTCCCTCCAAAAACTCCCTTCTCTCTAATCCTTTCTTTTCCTCTGCTTTCCTCTTTTCTCTGCCCTAATTTCCCCTGGTCTCTTTCTTCAAACTGTTTCCCTCTCTTCTCTCTATAACTTCCTATTCATTCCCTTTCCTCTCCCCCTATCTGTCTCTTCCTCTCCTCCCTATGTACTCTCTTCTTTCTTCCTTCCATACCCTTCCTCTTCTCGTCTCTTACCTCCTTCTTTCGTGCCCTCTTCCCCTCTTTTCTCTCCATAACCTCCATCTCTCTCCCTCTTTCCTTCTGCCCCTTTCTTCCTCTTCCCCTCTCTCTTCCCTTCTCTCCCTCTTTCCCTCTCCCCTCTCTCCCTCTTTTCCTTTCTTCCTCCTCCCTTCTCTACCTCCTCTTCTCTCTCCCTCTTCCCTCTTTCCCTCTTCCCTCTTCCTCCCTTCCTTTGTTACCGGGATGATGGCTCTCTGACCTTTCAGGTTCACCCCACCTCTCATGACTCGGCCCTCCTCTCTCTCTCTCTCTCTCTCTCTCTCTCTCTCTGTGCGTGTGTGTGTCTAATCTCCCCTCCTTCCTCCTCTTCTCCATTCACATGCCCTCTTTACTTGTATTTTTCCTCTTCCTGCTTCTTATGAGTTTCCTCTTCGCCTCTCTCTCTCTCTCTCTCTCTCTCTCTCTCTCTCTCTCTCTCAATTATTCCCCTTCATCTCAAGATATTTTTTACTTCCTCATTTCTTTTACTTCCACCTTTGCACTTTTTCCTCTTCCTTTTCCCCTCTTTTCTCTCCTTTATTCTTATATATTTATTTATTCGTTTTTTTCAAACTTTCATTATTTCTCTACCTCTTCTTTTTTAATGTTTCTCCTTGCCTCTGCTACTTTTTTCTCCTTCTCTTCCTCTCTTTCCTCCATCCTCTTCTCTCTTCTTACTCCCACCTGTTACTGCTAATTCCACGCCCTTTCTCTCTCTAATCTCCCCCATTTTCTCATATTCCCTCTTTCTTTTTCTTTCCTTTATTTTAACTATTTTCATCCCTCTTCCTCTTTGCAATATTCCTTTCGTCCTCTTCTTTTTTGTTCCTATTCTCTCTCTTTACTCTTACTGTTCCTCTGCTTCTAATTATTATCTTCTCTTGACAGTCTTCTTTCCTTTCTCTTCTCTACGTCTCTCTCTGGATCTTATAAATGCTTTCTTCTCTCTAATCCCAGCTCATTTCTCTTCATTCCTCCACATCATCTCTATATATCTTCTCCTCTTCTTCCTACCTCACGATTCACCTCTCATCATCCATTTTTCTTTCTTCCTTCTCGCTTCTACTGATCCTTCTTTTTAATCAGTTTTCGATTTTTTCTCTAATTTCCACACCTTTTCTTCTTCCTTGCTATTCTACTCTTTGTCTATTTTACATCTTCATCTTCTGTAATCTGAGTGTAAGCCTTCCCATAATCATTAAAGGCGCTCTACCTGTAAGGGCGTTAAGTCAGTAGCTCTATGTAACTCGTCTCCTCTCTCCATCTACCCTCTCTCCAGTCATCTCCCAAGGCCCTTCTTATCTCCTTGCCCCTTATTTCTTTATATTTCCCTCATATTTTTCTTATTTTCATGTTGTCTTGTTTTTCCATTTTCCTTCTTGATGCTTTCCTCCTCCTCTTCGCGGATGGTGTTGTTTTATTATTATTTTTCGCTAACCTGTTCTTTTCATTCGTTGTTTTCGTCCCTTCTCCTCCTCCCGACCTGCCACGTTGTCTGCTAATTTACTTATACTTTCAAATCTCTTCCCCTTCTCTCTTCTTCTTCTAGTTCTTCTTCCCTTTCTTCCTCTTCTCCTCCTCCTCTTTCCCACTCTCTGTCTTTCCTCTGTTCTTCTATCTTTCCCTCTTTCATTTCACCTCTCTCTCTCTCTTCTCTTTTCTGCTCCTGTCTGCTTTGTTCTCTCACGGCCTCATTCCTTCCTTTTCTCTACCTCCCTCCTCCCCTGCTGCTCTTACTCCTCTGCCTTACCTTCCCCTTCCTCATTTTTCTCCTCTCTCATGTCCCCTGCTCCCTCCATTATCCCCATCTCTCTCTGTTATCACTTTTTCCCTCCTCCCTTCTCTCTCCCTCGTATCTTCCCTCTCGCCCTGTTTCCCACCATTCTCTTCCTCCCTTCCACTTCATTCCTCCCTTCTCATTCTCTCCCTCGTTCTCCTCTCTCCCCCTCTTTTCCTCCCTTCCTCCCTCTCTCTCTCCGCTTCACTAGGCCCCCCAAACTCAGAGGCAGTGTGGGTTTCAGGGCGCCATTTTGTGTGCTATGCAAATATTTTCTCACTTTTTTTTTCCCACGTGATCTTAATTTCAACCTGACCTTAGTTATTAATGCGTTCCATGTTGTAAGGGGATATTTTTTACATTCATATTTTTACTTAATTATGTTTATCCACCTTTTCCAGAACAAGTTTGTCAGTGTAATTATGTGGGGTCTCTCTCTCTCTCTCTCACAGGAATCCCCCTTAATCCCCTCTTCATCCCCTCATCACGTCTCTTTTTATTATGATTCTCCTCCCCTTTTCTCACTCCCTTATTTTCCTTCTGCATTTTTTCCATCTCATCTACTCACTTTTTCAACCTTGGTCTTTAAAAATAACCTAAGCTAATTATTTCCCCTATTTCCCACACCCAATTCCAGCCACCAACAATTACAACCAATTCCTAACACCAATTTCTGTGACCATTTCCTGCGATAAGTCTAGCAAATTTCTGGAAAAAAAATACCATCGATCAATTCCTACGACCCCTTCCTGTTACCCATTCCTACAACCAATTCCTGTTACCAATTTCTACGACCAATTCATGTTACCCATTCCTATAACCAATTCCTGTTACCCATTCCTACGACCAATTCCTGTTACCCATTCCTGCGACCAATTCCAGTTACCCATTCCTGCGACCAATTCCTGTTACCCACTTCTACGACCAATTCCTGTCACCCTTTCCTATGACCAATTCCTGTTACCCATTCCTACGACCAATTTGTTACCCATTCCTACAACCAAGTCCTGTTACCCATTCCTACGACCAATTTCTACTACCATTTCCTACTAAAATACTCCTGCGACCAATTCCTACCATCAGTAATTCCTCTTCCGCAAAATCCTACAGCCGCATCCTTTTACCAATGACACCTGTGATCATTTCCCTCGATCAGGTCCTTCCACCAAAGCCCACGACCAATTCCCACATAATACTCTAAGGACTCAAAATCCTGCGGTCGTGCAAGCTTTGAGTCAACGAGCAATTACATGCTTGTGATCCCTATTCGACAGGGGTGGTTCCTTTGCGCGGCCTTCGGGGAGACGGAATTTAGGGGGAGAACGTGGGTGTGGGGAGACGAGGGAGTGGGAGCATGGAATAGCGATGAGAAGGAGGGTAGAGCCTGTAAGAAGGATGGAGAGTGAGGAAAGTAGAGGAAACAGGAAGGAAGAATGATGGTGGGAGGGATGGAGTGAGGATAGCAGAGGCTGAGGAAGGATGGATGGAGAAAAGGATGGAGTGAGGAGAGCACTGTCTGCAGAAGGAAAGAATGATGGAAGGATGGAGTAAGGAAAGTAGAGGGTGTAGGAATGATGGTTGATGGAGGGAGGGGTGGAGGGAGAAGAGACAGGTTGTGGGAAGAAAAGACGGTTGACTAGGGGACGACTGGAGTGAGCTGAGGGATTTATGATCGAAAATAGGATGGAGGAAAAAAGTATTCAGAGGGGCAGGCTGCAGGATGAAAGGTAGATCTGGGAAGCTACAGCGAAACACAGGGTATAGAATGGAAGGTAGGATGGAGGGAGAGATAAGTAAACATCAGATGCTGAAGAAGAAAGGAAAGAAAGAGGAAGAGACTATAATAACGAAATGGCATGAAGGAAGATGTAACGTTGAGATGTAGGAAGGAAGACAGGATGGAAGGAGTTAGGAAGGAGGATACAGAGTGAAGGATAGGACGCATGGAAAGAAGAGGTAGAGTTGTTGTAGGATGTAAGGCAAAACAGAGAGGATGAAGAGAAGATGCAATGATGTAGAGCGACAGTAGGATTCAAGGTAAGACAGACGGAAGACGGTAGGAAGAGACAGTTGTAGAGACGAGGGCGGGAGGTGAAGAGGACAGAGACAGCAGACACAGTGAAAGATTGAAAAGATCGAGAGAGAGATAGTTGATGGGTAATACATATTGTGAATTACTGAAAGAACGACGGTGAATCAGACGAGACTGGAGGAGAAATTGGCAAAGAGGGAGAGATAAGGAAGAATAATGTCGACAAAAACAACACGCTGATGAGGAACGATAGGGAGACGGTAGGAAGATGAATGTGTGTGTGTGTGTGTGTGTGTGTGTGTGTGTGTGTGTGTGTGTGTGTGTGTGTGTGTGTGTGTGTGTGTGTGTGTGTGTGAGAGAGAGAGAGAGAGAGAGAGAGAGAGAGAAATAACAAACTAAGAACCCTAACACAAAACCTCCCCAGCCACAGAAAAGACACACGACACACAAACGTCAGAGAAGCAGAAGTAGACCCACATTTTCAGGATAAATAATTTGACGTGCGCATCGGAGCAAGATAATGGTTGGAGGGAAGCGAAGAATTATTGCCATGATCTACTGAGGTGTGTAAGAGTTTGTCCAACCGTGTATTCGTGGGCTTGGAAGGCTCAGTGTAGTCCCCTTTCTTTAGTATGTTTACTGTTGCTTTGATACATGATTTTCTTGTATGTTTTTATGCAGTCTGTGTGTTGGTGAGTGGGGATAGCTGAGGAGCGTGTCTACTTTGGAAAGGACGAGGAAAAAATAGGAAGGAGAGGAATGGGAAGGGGATACTTGACAGAATAACGAAGATGGGTGTTGTGGAGAAGTATGAGAATTTGGAGAGGCAGTACCGGTGGAGGAAAAGAAAAAAATATGAGTACTGACGGGGAGAAGAGACGGTTGGGAGTTCTGGAGTACTGGCAGGGTGAGGGGACGGTTGGGAGTTCTGGAGTACTGGTAGGAAGAGGGGAAGGCTGGGAGTTCCGGAGTATTGGCGGGAAGAGGGGAAGGTGCACTGAGTAAGACGACATCAGAAATAATGTCTATCAACTGAACGTGGGTCATCAAAGCAGACACTCAGGTTTTCTTGAGTCCTAATATCACTGTAGGAATATCACTGTAGAAATATTACCCACAACAGTCGCTTAACATTAAGGTCTCCAATTGTACTGCTGGGTACACAGGAACAAGTTGGAAGCACACTTTGTCCGAGACTCTGACCGGCGCAAGAATCAGCTTAGGTTCTTCCTCTTGAGAGCGGAATGTGTTAACCGCAGCACCACCGGATCCACATACGAAGGAAGAGAGGTGGAAGGGAGGAGATGGGGGAAGGGAAAGGGGAGTACTGGACTGGATTACTGCTGGTGGGACAAGAGGGGAAGGGTAAGGAATGGGCGGGGATGTGGGCATTTGAAGGGGAAGCAGATGGAGCAGGAGGGGAAGTGAATATTGGAAGAAGTGGGTGTTGGGTGGGGAAGCTGGTATTGAGAGAGAGGATATCGTACAGCGAAGTGAGGAGGGAAGATAAAGTCAATATGTGAGGTTACTACTCGCTCAGTGTGGCTTCAAATCCTTATTGTATTGAAAGAGAGAGAGAGAGAGAGAGAGAGAGAGAGAGAGAGAGAGAGAGAGAGAGAGAGAGAGAGAGAGAGAGAGAGAGAGAGATTAGCTAGAATATAATAATGGGTCTACAGCATCATATTCTTGCCTGCTGGGTTGGTTCTTGGAAGAGGTCAGGGAAAGACATGTAAGGAGGAGGAAGAGAGGGAATTAGAAGGATGATTTCTGATTGCTATAGTATCAGTAAAAAAAATAAATTAAAAATGGTATCAGCCTGAATAACAAAAGTGTGTCCTCAGCAACGAAAAGGCTGATAAAAAAAAAGTAATAAATTGGATGAGCTATGCACTATAAGGAGGATGGAAGAGTGTGGTGGGAAAAAAAAAACACATGACGAAAGTTAAAAGTAGGTGAAATACTGTAAAAATTACGTACATGAATATATACATACAAAGACAAATAGATACTCTGATAGATTAATAGACGGAGAGAGGGAGATAGATATAGGCAGACCGAGGGGAGAAATCAACAAAAAATATTATGTAACAAGAGGGAGACGTGAAGTAAACATTATAGGCTATTTCCCTTACCCCATTCAGACCCGCTGTCCCATTCCAGTATTTTATGCCAACTACCGCCGGAGGGAAACCCGGGGCTTGGGCAGGATATGAAACGTAAAGGGCGATAATTTAGAACCAGGTGTTATGTGATACAGGAAGCTTCGTAGCACTTCTTCCTTTGCAACTTATTTTGCTTATTGCACCTTATCGTATTAATAATGATACAGTGTACATCAGGAACATACAAAGGGTACTGACATGCACTGTGCAAAATAAGTCACTAAGGAGGAGGTGTTACGATACTTTTACAGCCACTCAGAAGGCATCATTACGAATAGCAAATAAGTGGAACAATAACGAAAAGCGTGTAGCCACTTCACTATATTCTGGCTAACTCCAGACGAATTTAGTCAGCTCACGAACACCTCTACTACTTCACTCCAAATGATCATCATAACACCAAATTTAACCCCTGTTCGGCGGCGTATTTCTGGTTTGTATTCCTCCTATATCCAATCAAGTTTAATCTGTTTAGGCGAGACTACGAACGAAGGAAGTTAGCTAGTCTTCTGAACCCTTTATGACTAGAGGGATTTTCTAACATCATTTGTTTAAAACAAAATCGTTAAAAAAAAAAAAAAAAAAAAAGAGGTCAGTATCGTAAAAGGGTAAAAAAACATGGTGCTCAGAATCTACCCAAATAAAAAACAAAAGCATTACAGCATAACAAAGGATGGCTACCAGGCTGATTAAAAACAACAACAGCAGCAGTAACGATGAGGCCAACCCATCGCACAAAAAAAAAAAAAAAAAAAGTTCCTGCCGACGGGAATTAGCGCTCGGGATGGCTGAGAAAAAAAAAAAAAAAAAAAAGCGCAGAGGGTGAGGTTAGGAGGCCGTCATCAGTGAGAGTGTGTGTGTGTGTGTGTGTGTGTGTGTGTGTGTGTGTGTGTGTGTGTGTGTGTGTGTGTGTGTGTGTCAAAGGTGTCCAAGACGGTATGAATAAATTTAACAAGCAGATAATATCATGAAAAGTACTGACAGATGCGGGACCATTAGAGCCGCAACTGAGAATTTGCTAAAGTCTACGGGTGTGAAGCATCTCGTGTCCGAAAAACCTTAGGGAGTGAGTGACGGACAGGGCCACTCCACGAGACGCTCCCACATCAAAAAATACGTTATAGTGTTGAATGCGTTAACTTTTGTCTCAGAATAAAGAAGTTCGTATTATATTTTACTTTAGTGGATTTTTTTTTTTTTTTTCCAATTTAAAAAACGTGCGTTCGTCCGCCGCGCTCCTGCTTCGTGTGGGCATAAGCATCAGGTGGCATAATTGGCTGGTAATAACCTGGAAGTATGCTAACGTTGCTTACCCACAGCTCTTTTGTGTCTATGTCGTTAGTAGTACAGTTTTTACTGAAAACAACAACAGCAACAGCAAAACCCGCTACTACTACTACTACTACTACTTCTACTATTACTACTACTACTACCGTAGGTGTCACAATGCCAGTCATCAGCAATATCTTTCACCCAGTCATTCAACCGCAAATACCAGGATCACGAAAATACTAAATCTTTCACTATGACGATGCCTTTACCATTTATTCTTTCCTTCATTAGATACTTTAATCGTCTTAGGAAATACTAATCCAATTCGTGAAGTTAGATCTACCCTTCAATGATCTCTTTAACAGCAGAGGACTCCCCTAAGCTTAATGAATTCGTCTAACAGCAACAGAAAAAATGGTATATTGCGTCGCATCATTGAAAGAGCTAGCAAGTAGAATTATGTGGGGATGAAGTGTTAATAAATAAAAATAAATAAAAATAAATTAATAATGAATAAATGCAATATTAACGCCATATAAGTGCATGGAAACAATACAACACCTTAAATTACTTCAGTAGCAGTTTTGATTGTAAAAAAAATAGTTATACCTGAGTTTTAATGGTGGAATCAGTGAGCAGTGTTTGCATGAGTCTTTAATTATTGGCAGGTTTGATCCCCAGGAGCCCAAGGGAGGCTTTTCGTCTTAAATGCCATCAGGGGGGTTAGGCGCGTCATCTACCTTTAAATCTACTGCACTACGATAGCCTAGCCTCGATCTCTTACCCTCTGAGCACGGGGTTGGAAACGGTATTTATCTCATGCAACTCTGTCAAGGCTCTACCGACATACCGGTAATGATTTTCTCTCTCTCTCTCTCTCTCTCCCCAACACTATGCCTTCCATTTCCCTACAACGCAACCATCCGGATCCTGGCTCCTCCTAACACATAATAACATCACCCTCTCTTATATATATTACATTACTTCCGAGAATACGTATAGCAATAACAGTAACATTAATCCGTCTCCCAATACACCACCATTGGTCCAACTTTCGTCATTACCATTACAATTCCTGTTCCCACTACACTATTCACTGTCGCTACTATTCAGCCCCATATCATAAATATTACTGGGACCATTATCATTTTTACCCCTTCCTAGAAACTACTACTACTACTACTACTATTACTACTACTACTACTGCTTATACTCGAAATCATTAACATCCCACAACTATAAAAACTACAGGTGAAGCGCACTCACAGAGCTCATACTTCCGCCAACGCCACAACAGACAACACAGATCACCACCACAATTTAATCAACACTTCCTTGGTCAAGCCCATGACCCACATATCCACAAAATTTCAATAATATCCATTAATAAGTTTTTGAAATATCTTGAGGATAAAAAAAACAAAAACAATCCAGAACAGGGACTCGAATTCAATTAACTTTTCCTTAGCCCATGACCCATATATCCTGAAAATTCCACTCAAGTTCTTCAATAACTTTTCGATATATCTTGTACACATAAAATAAAAACAAACAGACAAACGGGTAAATATATAAACACCTTCAATTTCGTTGACAAAGGTAGCTACCACGGCCACTATTAGTTCTACTCCTCTCATCACAACTTCCACTATTACTAATAACATCCCTCCACAACAACCACCACTACCACCATCATCAACTGTTCCTATCACCTCCGTCACCACTTCCACCACTACCACCAAAATAAACCACCACCACCATTATCACCATTACTACTATACCATCTCCATCACCACCTTCACCACTACCACCAAAATAAACCATTACCACCATCTCCACCACTACTTACTTCATCATCACCACCACCACCACCACCACCATCTATCACTATCACCTCCATCACCACCACCACTACCACCATTACTTAACTTGCCGCAAGAACAACTACAGAACCACTCCCCTACATTAACTACCCACATAATCCCGGCCAACCACTCCTATACACTAGTTACGACCCAGACAACAGCCACTATCACAACTACAATGAACACTACACACACAGCCTCCCTATACGACCGTTTCTAACAGTCCTCTAGCCTCCAAACAACTAACACTAACAAGACAACAAATGCCTAAACTCCTGATTCCCTACAACTGCCAACACGAGAATACAGCTAACATTAACACAATTACAACTACCACTAACACAACTAAAGTCTCCCTACAGCTACCACAGACTCAACAATAAATACCTAAACAACCGCCTCCCTACATCTCAACAACACAATTACAACTAGAAATCACTCAGAGAGCGGATACCTCCGCCAATGATATTGTCATTAAAAAGGATCCCGATCCGGATCCGTGCAAATTTTGTGTGGAATAGTAAGGATCCAGATCCGCCCCAAATTTTAATCAATTGTTCCTTGACGCATGGCCAACTCTTCCACAAATTTTTTTCGAATTCATTGAGAACTTTTGGAGATATCATACACAGGATCCGGACCCGGATCCGGATCCGCCCCCAAATTTTATCAATCCTTTCTTGGCCCATGGCCCACTCTTCCACCAAATTTCACTGAAATTCACTGAGAACTTTTGGAGATATCGTCTGGACAAACAGACAGACAAACGTAGGTGAATAAATAACCTTCTCCAACTTCGTTGGTGGAGATAACTACCACTACCACAGCTACAGTCATCCTACAGCTGTCACTAACACACCTACAATCACTAACACAACTACAGCTACTACTAGCAACTGCAACCTCTCAACAATTACCACTAATACAGCTACAATCTACACCTACCACAACAACAACAATACCCCTACAACTGCCACTAACAGCTTCCACCTCCCTACAACTACCACCAGCACAACTCCAGTGGCCTCTCTCAGCCTTGATATCGGCGGGAGTGGAATCGCTATAACCTCAACAAGGAAGACAACAATGCACGAAGCAGCTCTGTTCCTACTTGGCACTTTATTTCGGCTAACGTCAGACGATATTACTGCAATGAAGTGAAACGTTGGGCTTCCTAGGTGATAAAAAAAAGAAGAAGAAGAAAAAAAAAACTACCATGCTAAACTCTGTTCGGGGATTAAAATCTTCGTATATTTTTATTTCCGCTTACGATGGACGATTATATTCAGTTCAAATATACCAAGACGGTGGCTCAATCGGTAGAGAGGTGGCCTGCAGTCCTAACGGACCCAGGTTCGAATCCCGGCTGGGGCAGGGAACAGTTTAAGGATTTGAATTTCATTAAATCAGGCTTTACTGATCTACCAGAAGACCCGCCGACATGTCATAAAAGTACCCCCGCTAATACCAATACACCAGTCCTGTATGAGACAGCCCTAGCATGTATTCAATATGGACGGTGGGTGTTAGCGCCGAAGTGGTGACATGTAGAGGTGTATGGTATGTAGGAGGACTGCTGGGCCTTGATAGCAGGCTGTGAAGCCTATGTTCATAGTCGGACACATAAAAAAAAAAAAAACTCGTGACAAAGGGCTGGTTTTGTAATATATATTTTTCTTTCACTGTAGACTGACTCATGATTTCTCTCCATATCTATTTATTACCTTTTGTTTCCACATTCAATTTCTCTCATTAGTTTTTATATAAAGCTATGATCCCCCCTTTATTTTTTAAATATTATCCACCTTTCTCTATTTTCTTTTTTTTTTCTCCATGCTTGCAGTTTCCCTTTTTATTTAACTTATTATTTTTTGATCTGACATTATTTTACTGCAGCCTAATTAACGAGACTCATAAATTTTTTGTTCGGAAATTTTTCTTTTACCACGTTTTCATATAAATTTTTCGGGGGGCTTTTTTGTAGGCTAATTAACGAGCTTTTTTTCGTTTTTTCCCTCATTATTTTTTGTTTCGTTTCGTATTATTTTTTCGAGTTTCTGTGTGCACTTGATTTGATTTTTATTCTCTTATCCTGAAATGGAAAAAAGGTCACGATGAAAATGAAGAAAACGATAATGATAATGATGATGATGATGATGATAATGATGATGACGACGATGATGCTTGATGACTATGATGATGATGATGATGATGATGCTTGATGACTATGATGATGATGATGATGATGATGATGATGATGATGATGATGGTGATACATTAGCTTTTTTCAGACTTTTTTTTTACTTATCAGACGAGCTTTTTCCTGATCTTTTCCTGTTTCCCTTTCCGCCACTTGATTCCGGGGCGCATTTAGCATTCCGTCTCTGCCTGGGGAGCTCAAAGGGAATCCAGTTACCCCAGACCACTGTGCTAATGGGGTGGGGGGGGGAGAGGTGAATGGATGGAGGGGTGAGGGGTGAAAAGGGGAGACTGGGAGGGGTGAAAAGGGGAGGAGTGAAAAGGGAAAATGGGGAGGGATGAAAAGTGAGGAGGGTGATGGAGGGAAAGGTGAGAGGTGAAAAAGGGGGGATGGGGAGGGGTTGGGGGAGAAGAGAGGGATGGAGAGAAGGGTGGGGGGACAGGAGGGTGATGGGGTGAAGGTGAGAAGAGGAGAAACGGGGGGAGGGGGGGTAAAAGGGAATGGAGGGAGTCGAAAGGAGATGAGACGGAGCGAGAAAGGGGGAAGGGTTGGGACGAGATATCAAATCAGATGAGGGGAAGAGAGGGATGGGTGAGATGGGGAAAGGGGGAGAGATGACGAAAAGAGGTGGGGTGAGGGGATGAGAGAAAAGGAGAGTGACGAGGAGTGAGGGGATGAGAGAAAGGGAGATTGGGGAAGTGCGAGGGAAGAGGAGGAGAGAAATGAGGAAAAGACCAGAAAAGGGGGGTGAGAGGAGAGGAGGGGAGGGAAAGGAGGGGTTAGATTTGAGGAACGGGGAGGAGAGAGGCAAAGGGAGTGAGGGGCAGGAGAGAGGGGGGAGTGGCTGAGAGGAGGGGAGGGGTTGGGGGAAGGTAGGCGGGGAAGGGTTGGGGGAAGGGAGGCGGGGAGGGGTTGGGGGAAGGGAGGCGGGGAGGGGTTGGGGGAAGGGAGGCGGGGAGGGGTTGGGGGAAGGGAGGCGGGGAGGGGTTGGGGGAAGGTAGGCGGGGAGGGGTCGGAGAGAGAAGTGAATAGCTAAGAGGAATTGATGAGGCTGGTCTGAGTGGCCGTGGAAAGAAAAAAAAAAATGTGGTGCTTTGAGCTAGACTATCTGCCTGCTAATTACTTCATTTTGCATGTGGATTATTTTCCTCATAATTTCCCTATAACATTAAATATCGCCCAAATCACAATGGTCAACCTTACTACATTTCGCTACGTTGTCCACCACTCTTTCATGTCAAAATCTAATCCGTACTTAATCAGCCTATTATTGTCTCAAAGCCATTAAGATCGAGTTTCATACAAGAAAGTTGGGTACGTTCAAGGCTGCTAAAGACATTACTAACCTACATCTCTCACATCCCACATTCATATCACACTGTCGAATTTCACACGGCGATACCTAGCGAATTTTGCACACAGTCATACCATATACAACCAAATTGCACAGTACATCCTATATCGACACCTTACACATCCACATCCTACACAACCACACTGCACAGTACTGCACCTTACACTTCCACACCTCACCCTGCCACGTCATACTCGTACACTACTATCTCTAACATTACCACACCACACATACTGTTAAATTTCAAAGCCTCACCCAACACTACCATACCTCATTCTACACACTTTCTATCACCACACTGCTCAGTACCACACTTCACACTACCACTTATACTTCACAAACACACTTCACACTGCTGTATCTTCCACAATCCAGTACAGAAACTTTCCCAACACGCCACAGCATGAAGAATCAGGACAGGTCTCTTGTGTAGTTGGTTAAGTTAATTAAAAAATGCTCACTTCGGGTTCAAAGTTGTTTCGCCAGGTTGGTGTAGATGAGTGTGACTGAAATTACTTTATGACTGGTTATCTGATACTCTTGTGGCTCGTCTTCGTTATGCTTGGTTCGATTAAGTTAAAATATATAGTAAGCTGGGCAAATTTAAGCAAAGTGTGACTAGCATACAAGTGTTGCAAGAAGTTTCAATTTTACATTGTCTTGAAACCACTGAAAAAGCTAACGAGATCTTCCTAAACTTCCTTAAAAAAAGAAATCTGAATCTTGCGTCAGTAGTTCGCAACCAGAGAAGGGTAACAAAATTATTAAACCGTATCTCACACTATATTAAATTCTTATGAGATTAAAGCATACGACGTTTATATATATTGTAATTTGTAACGTGGCTTAAACTGCAAACGATAATACGAACTTCAGCTGAGAGGAGTGAGTTAGCGTGGCTCGGATTATGGCAAGTTAGGCTGAGTTAGGCCAGTGACGCCTTTCTTTCTGCTCCACCACCTGTTGACTTGATGATCCCTAGGGGCGATATCTCAAGTCTTACCGCTTTAATTTTATTTTCTGCTTTTCCACCCATAAGCGTTTCTGTTTTATAAATTTAATCTTTTCCACCTTTACTCTTTTCTACGTGTTATTATTATCGTTTCCACGCCAATCTTTCCTTTTTATTTTATTTTTTTACTTTGTTCATTTTCTCTCTCTCAATTCTCAATGTATACTCCTTCTCTTTTACAACATGTTTTCGTGGTTCATCTTATATTTTACTCTTTTCCATCCCCATATTTAACTTTTTTCCCCCTTCCATTGTCTCCGTACTTCCCTTTTCTATATCTTTTAAGATTCCCCCTCTGCTATTATCCCCATAGACTTGCTGGCTCCCAATTTACTTTTGTTTCTCTCTCTCTCTGTGTTATCTTCTTAATCCCTTCCTTCCTCATGCCTCGTATTTCCTTCCTTTATCCTTTCCTCTCCTCTCCTCTATATCTTACACATTTTCCTTTGTCACATACACATGGCTTTCATAATCTCAACTTTTCTTACCTTCTTTCTCGCCTTACTCATTCCCTTTTATCTCCGCCTCACACTTTCTTTTTTCCCAGAAATCCTTTTTATCTTGTGCCGTCTCCTTTTACCCCAAATTATGTGTTCTTTTAGCTTCAGACTCTCCCTCTCTTTCTTTCTTTCTTTCTTTCTTTCTCTCTCTCTCTCTCTCTCTCTGAGAAGTCTGTAAGGAAAAAAAAAAAAAAGGCTTTTCTTTCAATATTACATCGACGTTCTAGTAAGGGCCACAAAATCAGTATGCTATCTCTCTCTCTCTCTCTCTCTCTCAGGTCATGGGGTAAAGGTCATCACCTCGACCTTGTGTGGCTAATTAAGTAAGGGTTGGAAAGGCCACGTGTTGTCTCGCCCTCTAAAAATACACACCAAATAGAAAGATAACCGAGGCATATTGCTGGTTGACCCTGACCTTCATTCACCTGTTCTAGATTACGCAACGCCTGTTCTCTAGCGATTTATTTGGTACATTACACCTTAACCCCTTCAGGAAGAACCCCTAGTAGCCAAGGAATACGTGAACGCTAATCTAACCCCCTATAGTTCGAAAAGTTTCATTCTTAGCTGAGCTATATTTCGTGTTTGCAAAAAGATTAAGCACGTCATCGGTTTGAAGTGGCTAAAACTCCATCCAATACTCTATCTTCAATTTTGTAGGGATATATACAGACAAAAATAAACAGAGCCAAAAATAATTGCCTCTTACTCAAGGGATTATGTAACAAACTATAAATTTCTTAGGGTCGCATTCTAAGTGGCATTTTAGGTTTCGCAGCTCGTCTTCCTAAGCGATTTATTCTGCATCTCAAAACCTTGGTATCCTCTTGTAAATTAATAATGCAAACTAGGTCCATTTAAAACGATATTACAAATCCACAAGAATATACAAAATAAATCGCTAAGGAAAAGGTGTTACAAGGCCTCCTATGGCACTTCCAATAGGGTCCTTAGTCTGGCTCTTACTCCAGGTCAACAACATTAACCCTTTCAACACGATGACGTCCTTCTTAAAATTCTTGCAATCTCCTGACGATTTTTTTTTTTTTTTCCAGATCTAGTGAAAGGGACAGAAACCATTTCCATTAAACTCCTCCTCCACTGTAGAAAGTCTCCCTTCAGCTAAAATAATAATAATAATAATAATAATAATAATAACAATAGCAATAATAATAATAACAGCAATAATAATAATAACAATAAAATAAAAATAATAATAATAAAAATAATAATAATAATAATAACAATAATAATAATAACAATAATAATTAAATAACTGAAGTAACAGATTAAAAAATGAAGTGGTAAGAATAAAAAGTCGTCGGGGTGAAGAGCTGGATGTTGATAATGAGCCGCCTCCTCTAATCTGTTTAGGTTAAGGCTTCTATAAAATTAAAATTAGCTTAAAAACATATCAGCTAATCTAATAAAGTCCCTGGTCTGAATATTAAAGGAAAAATCCGCCCCGGGGAGATTAAATTACCATAATTAAGTAATGGCGCCGGGGAGACAAACACGACCCCTCGCCTCAGAAGGAAAAAAATAAAGTAAAAAGAGGACTAGTAAAAAGGTTCGTTCTTTCACCCCTTTATTTACCCCATCAGGAGCGTAGTGTCCCTGGGCCAGGCTACTGAGAACATATCTTTACTATAAGCAGACAAATGTGACCTACACCTCAGAATGAAAAGTGAAGGAAAGACCAATGCCTCAGAAGGAATGGTGAAGAAAATGAAGCTTCAAAAGGCCCATAATTCCTCTAAATAAGCCTAGAAGAGAGAGAGCCTTGAGGAGATTAAGAAAAAGGTTCAGATGTCCTTAGAGTTAATCAAAAAGTTTTTCATCCCTATTCTGTGGACGAATTAGAGACAACAACAACAACAACAACAACAACAACAACAACAACAGCAGCACATCTCAAGGTAACAGTAAAGATCGAGGAGAAAAACATGACCTCCATTTTACAAGGAAAAATAAAGGAAAGCATGAGAGTCTGTTGTTTCATCCTTTCATTTCATTATTATTATTACTATTATTATTATTATTATTATTATCAATTCTGCGAAGCTGAATGGTATTATTTTCGGCATCTCGCCCTATACCATTGTCCGTGATTCATCCTGTGTGTGTGTGTGTGTGTGTGTGTGTGTGTGTGTGTGTGTGTGTGTGTGTGTGTGTGTGTGTGTGTGAGAGAGAGAGAGAGAGAGAGAGAGAGAGTCTACTGAGGAACCTACAACTCAGCTTTGGTTCCACGTTACGAACTTTGTAATTTACTTTGGATCAAGTTAGACAAATTTATTCAGCTCAGAGGAACCCATCTCAGCCAAAGGATTAAGAAGAGAAATTGGGGTTATAAACATCTCCAGCCCGTGGACTTTTTTTCTTTTCTTTATCTCTTTTTATCTTTTTTCTTCACTGCTTTTGTCAAATGGATTACATGGCTTATATTAGGATTAAACATTAGTAAGGAAAGGATTAATGAAAACTATATCCAACCCCTCCACTCGAAAACTCAATGGTTAAATAGACAATCTGGATATTGCAATAAAACGAAGAAAAAAGAGCTACCATTAGGAAGGACTTAAGATACATTTGGTTAATTAGTAAGATATTCTCGAGGGCATTCAGGATAAAGAAATGGTGATGTTCTTGCCTATCTCGTTTTAAGAACATGGATAAGAGGATATAAAAATTGACTTGGCGATATTACTAGTCTAACATATATTTTGGAACACCGAGAAAATCAAATAAAACAAAACAAAAGACAACAAAGGAATCCCAACAATAATTTTCTGAAGGAAATCCAAGCGCTGACCTAAAGATTCTGAAAACAAAGAACAAGAAAAATAAAGTATCACAACTGGGGGGACATCAAAAACAAAGGGAAAACGACAGAAAATATTACAATGCTCTCTCTCTCTCTCTGTCTTTCCTTTCCATCTTGCTGTAAATTCACGTGTATGGCCTGTTTATTCATACCCACTGTAAAGAGGGTTCAAGTTGGGCCGAAATTTCTGTCCTGTCTGTCTGTCTGCCTAACTATCTATATCTATCTATCTATCTATTTATCCATCTATCTATCTACCTATCTTCAGACCGAATCTTGTCAACATGCCCTCTACCATCTGGCTGCCCTTTCTGTAACTCACAACTCCTCTCTCACATAACTAGTCAATAAGCACACCGGAAAATTCCATATGTGGGTATATTTTTTTTCATTTCAACTTCGCAATCAGTTTTCAAGCACAAATTATGAGAAAATGGAACAGATTTGGGGGAAAGTGAGAGTTGAGAAAAATCGCCGATCCGTGGCATAAATGTAAACGGGCTGTGAAACATATTAAAAAGGAGGCCAGAAAGTCTTGCCTTACTGATAATGGCGAAACTTTGCTCTCTCTATGAGGCCAAAATGTCTTACTGCAAAGAATTAATTTTCCTCCCCCTCCCCTCCAAAATAATGGATAAATAAAAGCCAGCCCCCCCTCTATATGGTGCCCTTTCCCCTATCTTCTTATTGTTGTCCCCTTATTAATTTTATTCAGCTTAGAAAAGTCCTCTCGTAATAAAGAAATTAGTGCGCGTAATTAGCTTTCCTGGCGAAGAAAAAGAGAAGGGGACATTAACTTCAATTTTTTTCATTCCTACTTGCTATATCGCGACACTTTTTCTCTCACTCAGAAGAAAAAAAAATCCTCCTCCTCCTCCTCCTCCTCCTCATCATCATCATCATCATTTATCAATATTATTACCACCGCCATAGCCATCACCATCACCGTCGTCATTAGCCTCATCATCCTAGAAAAAAAAAATCCCACTAAAAATAATAGGTCGAGATAAAAACAACAGCTTATTAAGTTACAAATCGCTTCACTTTAAGCTATTACATCGAGACACAAAACCAATAGAGCATTTTTCCACACTGAGAGAGAGAGAGAGAGAGAGAGAGAGAGAGAGAGAGAGAGAGAGAGAGGAAAACTCATTGTCAGGTGAGGGGAAGAGCAGGAAAAACAGAATATAATTAGAATTTGTCTTAGCACGGAAAAGAAAGGGAAAAATGACACTGGGAATAATGATGCAGGAGGAGGAAAGGGGAGGAAAGTAAAAGAATGAAGTGGAAAGAGCAAAAAAGAAAACGGGGGAGGAAATAGTAAAGCAGATATGTGGAATGATGAGAGAGGGGAAAAATGTGGAAAAGCAAGGAAGGAGGAGGAGGAGGAACAGAGGGAGAAAAGGGGGTGAATGAGGAGGAAAGAAAGGAAAAGAAGAGTATGAGAGCGAAGAAACGGAAGGAAAGACGACAGGGGTGAAAGTAATGAAAACATAGAGAGAGAGGACTAAAGAGTAAGAGAGGGGAGGTCAGAGAAAGCAGAGGAAAGAAAGAAGGAAAGATGAACAGAGAAATTAAGACAAAGGAGGAAAGACGAACAGGAAAAAGAAGAAAGAGGAAGAAAGATGAGGAATGAGTAAGAAAGAACAGAGAGGAAGAAAGATGAGGAATGAGTAAGAAAGAACAGAGAGGAAGAAAGAAGGAACGAGGAGGTGTGAAGGAGGGGGGAAGAGGGGGAATGAGGAAAAAAAACGAGGATAGAAGAAGAGGAAAGAGGAGAAAAGAGGAAGAAAGAGGAGGAAAGAGGAAGAAAAAGGAGGAAAGAGGAAGAAAAAGGAGGAAAGAGGAAGAAAGAGGAAGAAAGAGGAGGAAAGAGGCAATTATCTTGAGCGAGAAAAATGCCGGAAGGAGAAGTCCGTGGAGAGAGAGAGAGAGGGGAGAGGAATGGGGCTCTCTTCCTCTGACCTCTCTTCCCCTTTTTTCTTCCTCAGCCACAGGGGTACAATAGACATCCATCTTCCTGGGAACTCTGTATCTGCTTTGCTCTAAGGCTCTGTGGCGTACTCTAGACTGTATAAGGACTTGTGATTCGAAGGCATGATTCGAATCCCTAAAAGGCGACTGGGGAATGATGGAGGAACTGTAAATCACCTTTAACCTAGGATTATAACCTTTATCCCAAGGACTTCATTAACTTATTCATTCATCTTCTTACTTGCTACAGATGATTTCGTTCACCTTAGAAGGGCTCTCTAAGAACCCTATCTATCCCTTTCGGTTCCAAGCCCCTTCCAATCTCAATAAAATCATTTGGAAATTGCAAGAATTAAGTATTTATGTATATATGTATGTACGTATGTATGTATGAATGAACAGGATTTATGTATACAGTATATGTATGTATGTACGTATAAAATGAAAGGGTTAAATATTCCAACACTTGGATAGCCTAGCCTCGGACGCCTGCACCAGGTAAAGGAAAATACCTGTCTCATTAGCAGCGCCTACGTTCACATCAGCCATTACCTAATTAAACACCAACTTCCTCATTAGTCTTTGTACAGGTCAATGATGTTCTGAGGTTGCCCATATTTTTAACAATCACTACGATGACGTCCTTTTAACTGTATTCATGTTGCCTCCAGACGATTTCATACAGCCAGGTAAGAATCTTTACTTAGAAAAAGGTTAATTAAGGCTGTATCTAACCCCTCCTCTTCGAAAAGTCTCCTGTAAACTAAATATGATCGTCTGGTAGTGTTGAACAAATCAGTAAATGTCATCGGATGGAAATGGTTAAGTCTACCATCTTATTTATTTATTTATTTATTTATTCATTATTTACCAAAGTATTCTCTCCATTATCAGTTGTTAACCTTTTAACTTTAGTGACTTTTTAAAAGCTTTTATTACTTCCAGATTATGGGCCTCTCGTGCTGAATGGATTAATGAAGACTATAATTATGACTCATGCACATTTTAAAAATCTCATTTGATCTGAATAAAACTATCCATCCATCTATTTATCTACTGCCATACGCCTTAATCCTGTAAGAGGGGACCACAAACAAATCGCTTCCACGTCTCCTGGCGGCATATGCAAAGCAAATACGTGGAGGAGATGGTGTTAATGGTGGTGTTGAGGTGATACACGGGGCTGGAATGCCGAACGTGGTGGTAATCAAGGTAAAGGGAATGAAAGGTAGATTCACCGTCCCCGGCTCGCGCAGCGAGTGTGACGTCAAGGATAATAAGAAAGAGAGAGAATGGTAACGTGAAAGAAAACGAATGTAATGGTATTCCAACGTAAACTGAAGATTTCCGGAACAATTGGTAGGTGTTTGGTGTTGCTGTAGCCTACTCTCAACCAGTGATCTCTGCTAATATTTTCATTTGTTGTTTCACTTACTCAGCTAGCTTACAGGCATCTGTGACGTCGGATCTGTGTCTGTATGACCCTGTATACGACATTCCTATATTCTCTGAAAACAGGTAGTTCTTCTTGGAGACATATTTTATAATATCCCATAAATATAGCATTAACTTTTTCATTGTTCTGCATGCAGTTTAGGATGCAAATAAAAGTAATCCATATAGGCCAGGGAGCTCATATCACAGGGCAGGTAGTTGAGCGACTGGCCTCACTATCAAGCGGAGACCCTCAGTCTGGATTATCTGTGACGTCATGCGCAGACCGAGACACGGTTTTGCTCCCCCC
>NC_137000.1:32310449-32342949 GCF_032717465.1 Coenobita brevimanus
AAAAAAAAAAAAAAAAAAAAAAAAAAAAAAAAAAAAAAAGAAAGCCAAAAATATGATCCGCTCATTTTACGACACTTGGAAACATTAAAAGACTGGACATCATAAGCAGAGGGAAAAGACAGACCAAGGAAGGCAGGTCGAGAGATGACTAAGTGGACAGAAAAGAGAGAGATGGAGACATAGCGAATGGTAGGATGTATGCTCTTCCATATCTCCGGTAAAATCTTTTTCTCTTCTCCCCCTATTCCTTTTCCTGCTTCTTCTCCAACACGTCCACTTCTTTTCTCCCTCATCCCTCTTCATCTTCCATCCCCCAAAGGTACTCCCTCTTCCTCAGCCGGCCTCCACCTCTCCCTTCTTTCATTCTTCCTTCACCTCTATCTATTCTCCCCTTCATTTTCCTTCCTTCATCCCTTCACCATCTCTTCCTTTTTCCTTTCATCATTCCCCTCCCTTCCTTCCCTTCCGCCCGGGCACTCCATCTTCCACAGCCGTCTTCCACCTCTTCCTTCCAAATTTCCCTCCTTCCTCTGCCTCTTCCTTCTTTCCCCCCACTTCCTTCCTTGTCTTTTCTTTCCCTCCGTCTTCCTTCCTTTCCTCCCAGACATGGATCCATCTTCCTCAGTCGTCTTAAGCACCGCTGTCTCGTTGCTCAACACCCTCATTATCAGCCTTATCACTTTCTTGCTATACCCTCTCTCTCTCTCTCTCTCCGTAATTAATGCAAAACCACTGCGTCATTAATTGTCCTTTTGTCTTATGTTTCTCTTCATCGCCTTTGGTCAATCTTTTTTGTCTCGCCGCACATGCGCAATACTCTCGGGCATATTATTAAGCCTGAAACCGGGAAAGAGAATGAAACCCCTGATTTTCGAGGTATCTGTCCATCTACCTGTCTGTCTGTCTACCTACCTATCTATCTAAATCATTCTACTGCTATCTATATTAAACATGTGACGGAAATTAAATATGTGTGAACTTTCCACTTCGTTGCTGATGGCATAAATAAAGTGAATTTCAGTATTACTTTTCCCTACACTGACAGGTGCTTTGAAATTGAACGTCTTTAAGTCAGGAGTTTGCTTTGACTTTGGCGCATTCAATTTTAAAGAACGGTCGTACATCGCTGCTAAAAACGTTTCTTTGACAAAATATATTTCTATTATCGGTTATTCTTACAGATTACGGTACCATATGCCTGCCCACTCCAGTTACTTCACCACTAATTTTTCACCATCATCACCATCACCGTAACCATCATTATCATTATCACCATCATCAATCTATTTATTTGTCATTCATATTTTTATATCTTATAAAACACATTTAGTTCTTAACTCTCTTTCTTTTTTTTTTCCTGTGTGCTGTCTCCCCTACTACCACTTCATCTTCTTCCTTCCTCTTCATCATCTTATTATTACTCTTCTTCCTCTTGTCCTTCGTCTTCGTCTTCTTGTCCTCCTCCTCCTCTTCCTGTTTTTCACAACACCTCCTTCCCTCCTACAGCTGCAGCTCCTTCTCCGGCACATCTCTTGACTAATCTTACCTTTCTCCTGCTCATCTTCGTGCCCATTCCACCTCTCTGCTACACATTCTCCCCCATCGCCTTCTCACAACCAAATCTTAAGACACTCTTCTCCATGTGTCTTCTTCTTCTTCTGTTTTCACTTATTCCTCCTCCTCCTCCTCCTCCTCTCCTTTGTACTTCTCGATTTTTACCTCCTATCTAACCCATTCCATTACATTCTCACTCTCTCTCTCTCTCTCTTCCGGATGCCTTCTCGTCGTGACCCACCCGTGAAAAGAGGGACCCCACCAACACCGATATCTTTCCCGATAAAAAGTCAAGGTGGGAGAATGGAAAAATGAAAAAGAAAGTAAATGGGGAAAGTGAAGAAGAAAGTGGATGAAAAAATGCAGGCAGGGATAAGGAAAGATGAGAGAGAGAGAGAGATGGGGGGGGGGGAGAGACTGTGATAAGGTGGTTATGGAAGTGTGATGATGATGATGATGATGATGATGATGATGATGATGATGATGCCACATGAATCCACGAGATAAACTGATGAGTACTTAATTGTCTCTAAGGGAAACAGTCTCTTCCTTCTTTAATCCCAAGACGTTTTTCTTAAGAAGGTAACAGAATGGCGTCAGTGTACGATGGAGTGCAAAAAAAGCGTCCTCGGCCAGAAGGGTTTATTTCCACAACTAAAACACTACAAGGGCGCTCAGGTGTAGCATAAATGTATAAAAAAAAAATGTAATCGTACTGAAGAGATGCACTTCATTCCTGGATATTATTTTCATTTTACTGTTCCTACCTTCAGGCGTTTTTGTTCAATTATGTTCATATTAGAGAAACACTTTGAACTCAATGGGTTGAATACAGCCTATAATAACCCGTTCAGTACGAGAAAATCGACCTAAGTTGATAATAATAATAATAATAATAATAATAAAAATACAAACTCCTCGGTTCGCAGGAGTCAAAAGAATAAAACAAGCGGGAGGAGGTGAAGGGGAGATCCATGACCCTCACCCCCGCCACAGCCTGCCAGTGTTGGGAATATTCATGGCGACGGCTCAAGACCGGCTTTCATGGCCTTCATTTAATACGAGTCTCCTGCCCTGCTCCTTCTCCCCTTCCTCTTCCCCCTCTCCTCCTCCTCCCCTAGCCCCTCCCCCTTCTCTCCCTTCCTCCAACCCCTCGCTCTTGAACACAAACAGCCGTGGGGGGAAAATTCATCATACCAGGATTTATGCTTCAGTCGCACTAGGCTTCACTTTAATATGTGCATTCATGGGCTATCACTGTTATCTACCCACGAAGTGTTTTATTTCTTCAGTTCAATGACGGTTTTCGTTTATTATATACTTTTGTAGCTGCCATCCTTAGAAGGGGAAAAAAGGGTGATGATGATGATGATGATGATGATGATGATGCGACCATAACACTTCTGTTCTGCCTACGAGATATTCATCGCAGTGAATCGTAAACAAAACAAAAACATTCTCCATTAACACCATCCTTACAATTACACTTTCATATTTAATTTCACCTACAACAAGACGATTTTGTTCAGTTTGGGAGGGGTCCCTCATCCTGAAAAAGCTGTAGAAAGTGGAGGCTTATTAAATATTTTGCTATGTAATAATGTGAACTGACGAGATGCAAATACGAATTAATGAGTTTTAATTGGAATCTCTAGGTCTACTCAGCATAAATGTTAATCACCCTAGACTAGTAACTCAATTTTAGTCAGCAAGCACGAAGGCTCCTCTACGTATACTCGTTCTCCATTTAGCCTATAGATATTCTCCACACAGAATTACCAGAACGCTATATTAAACATCATCACCGAGTCTAAAGCAGAGTACCAAAGTTGCACCGGCCATGACAGAGATAAAAGAGTACAACTGTCTTCAAATCCGATGCGTAAATCTGTACCAAAAGTTATTAAGTCTTATATTAAAAGGATTACTTACAAATATCCAAGTTCAGTGTCAAAGTAAGAATCTAGTTTTCTTTACACGCAGTTCAGCCTCACGCCAGGGGAGTTCAGGTTGTCTTCATTCATGGGCCACATGGTCATATATCTTTATGTTACATAAGCCACACTATCTAACCGAATAAGAGAGCAAGTCCTGCCTGCAACCTCTTTTCAAAGATAGCATTTTGTAGCAGTTATATTAAAAAAAAAAAAAAAAAAAAAAAAAAAAAAAAAGCAACGGTAGCGACAAGCAGGTGGTTAGGTCACACTCATCTGCTAATTCATGTGTCGTATAATTTTCCTTTGTACTTAAAAACCAAACAAAAAACTCAGGCAGGCCACATATTGGAGGCAAAAGCCCTTTGCCACAAGCAGCTACGTACTCTTCCTTACGAAACTGAAGGTTCTCGGTGAATGACAAATGTGAAATACTGTTTACATGAAATTCAAAGTTCTGTGCCGTCCCCAGCGAACCCAACACACCCTTCCCATCTTGTTGCCCAGAGTGACCCAACACTCTCGCACCGTCGACCTTCCTGGTGGAGACTGACTAACGTGTACACAAAGGCATTTCTAATTGGTCTGCTCTTCCGTCCACCTCTCACTCACTGCACAAGACTAACACATCCAGCTTCACTCTCACCTACGCACTTCTCCATTTTCCCGAGCAGTGATTGGTGTTCACGACGCGAAGATATCAGTCGGAGTCATTCAGCATCTATGACTTTAGGGTTTAGTTGTGCTTCAATTTCTCTAACCTATTTAGTGTTAGCCTCTTCATCACGATGACGTCTTTTATAGCTTAAACTTGTCATCTACAAGCGATTTTATTCACTCAAGACTCTTCTAACTGGAGAGGTTCGCCCTTCCACTATTGGGGCACTCACCTAAGTAAAATCACCTGGGTACAGCAAGAATAAAATACATCATCTGATTCATGGGGTTAACTGTTTAACTTGTACAGGAGTTTCTCGCTGCTGAATAAAATCTCCTGACGTTAGGCTAAAAATTAAATATCCATGTGTGACAAAATCGTTGAACAGTCGTTGAAAGTGGTGGTTATTAGTAAGAGTTTTTAATGAGTTCGTGTTTAACCTAACTCAATAAAATGCATTAAAGTACTGGTCCTTATACAGTTAATGTTGGTTGAAAAGACTAAAGGTAACAATACAGGATGTTGGACATGGGAGAGAACGGGAAGGAAGGATAATACAAAGAAGGGAAATAGGCAGGGGAATGGAATGTATGAATGAGTATGGGCAAGAAGGAAGGTACGAGGTAGGATGGTGAGGGAGGCAACTGCAAGAGGGTTGAAGTTGCTGTGCTTATAAAGCCCTCAACACTCACTTCGTCACCTCCATGGTCAAGGGGGTACTAGGGGAGCACTGCATTGGAAACGGCTGAAGGGGGAAGTGACTGACTGGAGGAGAGGGAAACTGGGGTTGAGGCTTTGACTGGGATTGGAAAGGGTCATTAGTGAGGATGATTATTTAAGTATTTATTTCTTTATTTACTTATTTACTGTCACTGACGCTCGGTGGAGTTGGAGGAATGGGAGATTGGGATTGAGGTTATGACTGAGGTTGGAGAGTCATGACTAGGGGTGAGTGTAAGGTGTCTTGGGGTCGGGGAAGGAGGAATGGGTGACGGACTGAGGTTATAACGGTGGTTGAAGAGAGTCGTGAATAGCTGTATTAAGGTTTTAGGTGCGGTTGTAGGTAGGAGACGAGAAAGGGTGAAGTGAAGGCTGAGATTGAGTGAAGGGGCTGCAGGACGGAATACTGGGGTTGGGGATGACAAGAGTGATCCATAGGGCTGAAGGTAAGCCGTTGAGTATTTTTGGTGCTGGGTGAGGGTGAAGGGAGTATTAAAGGTGTGAGTGGGTTAAGGCTAAGGTAAGTGGTCCACGAGTCTGCCCTCACAAACCAGTGCAGAAATCTCAAGTGCACCTGAAGATCTTTCCCTCTTTACGATGATGACATTCTTTTAAACCTTGCTGTTACTATACTTTTATATTCTACTACACGTATTGCTATCATTGTGCCAGGAATCATAGTCTAGACTCTCAGACGTAATTAAAGGTTCCTCTCATCACGATTACATTCTGCTTTGGAATTGTCCCTGTAATGAAGTGTCAATTAAGGTTAAATATAACTTTCAGCTCGAAGTCTCTCTAAACCTTTGACAGAACCGTCGGGAGAAGGCAAGAAAACATTAAAGGTGACGTATTCAGCTAACGGGGTTAAGGATATAGTCAAAGAAAAGGCTTTTAAATATTTCGTTTCAAAATCCACTCACTTTGCGTCACAATAATCCTAAATATGTATAGAAGCCATCGCAAGTGTGGAAACATTTATTTTTTAAAATTAACACATACCAACATTTGCCACTGGGGTTTCATGGCCCCATACAATACGTGTGTTTTAACAGTGACAGAGGATTAATTACCAAGCATAAAAGTGTGTGTGTGTGTGTGTGTGTGTGTGTGTGTGTGTGTGTGTGTGTGTGTGTGTGTGTGTGTGTGTGTGTGTGTGTGTGTGTGTGTGTGTGTGTGTGTGTGTGTGTGTGTGTGTGTGTGCGCGCGCGCGAAAATCTGAGCTGATGTCTGGCACGGCGATATCCAATACACTTCGACATTTTTCATCTATAAAAACCGCGACCTTCAACAGCACAACGATAGCACAACGATATCTCCGCTTTATGTTTTTTGGCACACAGTTTTAACTCTACCTCTCTGCATGACGTAATAGCGTCCTAAAAATCGTAAACTTTTGACCAGCGTGGACGTGTGTTTATGTGATACTGCGATAGCCCGCCGCTGAGGGCCACACACAGCCACGGAGTGATATGACGTGAGTGGGTCAGCCCCATATCAGTGTGTGTGTGTGTGTGTGTGTGTGTGTGTGTGTGTGTGTGTGTGTGTGTGTGTGTGTGTGTGTGTGTGTGTGTGTGTCAGCCCCAGGTTAAAAAAAAAAAAAAACACACTGGGACAGATATGAGTGTTTTCCGGTGGTGTAAGCCGCCCCCCCCCCCCGGATATTCCCGATATGTATGCAGATTCTGGTATCGACAGGTGAAGCCTTACGGGCGTTTTTATAAAATATTTAGAAAACATAATGAGGTCTTTATTAAATTAACTGGGAAAAAAATAAATGTTGGAAACTCACTTCTTTAGTTAGAAACCCTGAGAAGTATTGAGGAATTACTGACAGCGAATGTACAGTAATCCACACATCTCTATCTATCTATTGCCAGACGCCTCAATCCCGTTTGGGGTGGCCACAAACAAATCGCCTCCAAGTCGCCCTGTCCCCCGCCATTTCACTGCCCTGCTCCCAACTCACACCCCCCTCTCTCATATACCTCTCCACCCCATCCCTCCATCTCATCCTCGGTCTCCCCCTCCCTCTTCCACCCTCCACCTCACTCACATACACTCTCTTCGTCAATCTTTCACCCTCCATCCTCTCCACATAGCCAAACCACCTCAGTGTGTTCCTCACAACGCTTCCTATCACATCCACATCCACACCACAACGCTCCTTTATATCCTCATTCGTCAGCCTGTCTCTCCACGTGACTCCACAGGATCCTCTTAAATAACTCATTTCCACTGCTCTCACTCTTGACTTGTGTCCTTCCAACAATGTCCAAGCTTCACTTCCGTACGTTAGAGTTGGTATCACAATACTGTCATGTAGTAACTTTTTTACTTCCATGCTCACTTCCCTGTTTCTTATCACTGCTTTTAAGGAACCAGCAACCTTTCTTCCCTGCTGTACCCTTTCAAGCACTTCACCCTCCAAACCTCCATCCTTACTCATCACACTACCCAAATACTTAAACGTACTCACATTTTCCAATTCCTCACCATCCAACCTCGCTGTACATTCACTGACTTCACCTCTCTCAAAGACCATCACTTTACTCTTCCCTACATTCACCTTTAGGTTCCGTTTCTTACACACTCTCTCAAACTCATCCACCAAGCCTTGCAGCTCCCCTTCGTCTTCACTCAACAACACAGTATCATCTGCAAACAACAGTACAGGGAGTTTCCAAACACTATCCTCTCTCACCAGGGCCACTCCAACATCCACTACCCTACCTTGTACCTCTTTTATTACCCCATCCATGTACAGATTGAACAACCATGGAGACATGACACATCCCTGTTTCAAACCAACTTTCACAGAGAAAAATTCACTTAGTTCACCATCCACACGCACTGCAGCCTTCGCACCATCGTACATACTCTTCACAGCATTCAACAACTTCCCATCTACTCCATATATTCTTAACACTTTCCACAATCCTTGTCTATCCACCCTGTCATATGCTTTCTCCAAATCCATGAAAGCCGCATACAACTTCTTTCCCTTCTCTAGAAACTTTTCCACTAAAGATCTAAGAATGAATATCTGATCTACACAACCTCTTCCCTTCCTAAAGCCTCCCTGTTCTTCTCCAACTAATTTCTCTGTTCTTTCTCTAACTCTGTCTATAAGTAACCTACCATACACTTTTCCTATTATACTAAGAAGACAAATGCCCCTATGATTACCACACACTTCTTTTTCCCCTTTTCCACACATGCTATGTTGTAAATTCAGACTTTCGTGAACCCCGTCAACAAACTCTTTCAGTCTTGTGGTTACTTGCTAATGTTAATTCTTGCCACCTCCAGACGATTTTATTCAACGTTAAGGTTATGCGGAGGTAAAAGGGTTGATTAAGGCTATACCCATCCCTTACAGATAAAGAAGCCTTCCCTAAACTTAATCGTCTGAATATACCAAGAATATAATAAAAAAATAATCGCCTACCTGGGGCTTTTACTTAAAAACAGTGCGAATTTCAAAGCTGTTATCGGGTCGGTCACTTTCTCCTTAGCAGGAGGGTCTAGATTAGGTGAAGCTAGTTTAGGCTATTACAAAAGATTAGATTAGGTCAGATCAGGTTAGGATAGGAAAGGTTAGGTCATGTTAGGTTAGACTGGCTTGGGCTACGTTAGGATGTTAGTTTACGTTGAGTAGGATCTAGATACATTTGATTTTATTAGATTATGGATAAATAAAGTAAACGTCATTATAGGGTGTCTCTCTCTCTCTCTCTCTCTCTCTCTCTCTCTCTCTCTCTCTCTCTCTCTCTCTCTCGTGCACCTGTACTGTCATAAAGCCATCTAATCTCGTAAACTTTAAACAATGAACGCATCGCAAATTGCTAACACTATACAAGCAAATATTTTTACCCTTATATTTAACAATTTAGATACAAAACCTTTTTCTCCCGCTGCCTTACTAATTTGCATGAAATTTGCACCTGGGAATATGCTGACATTTTGCGAGAATATGCTGACATTTTGCGAGTACAATGTGTGAATTTTTCATGTATGCGCTGGTAATAATTTGTTGATTTCCAAATAACGACGAGTTTTTTCATTCATTTTTTACGGAGAATAAAAGAGCTAATATTTCGTCAGTTCTCACCCACAGTACTGACTGTCTGTCTGTCTGTCTCTGTCTGTTTGTCTGTCTGTCTGTCTGTCTGTCTGTCTGTCTGTCTGTCTGTCTGTCTGTCTGTCTCTCTCTCTCTCTCTCATCCACTTTTTACGAGTAAAAAAAATAAATAAATAATATTTCGTCAGTTGTTGAAGGCCACAGCACTCTAACTCTGCCTGTCTGTCTGTCTGTCTCTCTCTGTCATCCACTTTTTACGGGTAAAAAAAAAAAAAATAATATTTCGTCAGTTGTTGAAGGCCACAGCACTCTGTCTCTGTCTGTCTGTGTGTCTCTGTCTCTGTCTCTCTCTCTCTTTCATCCATTTCTTTCAAAGAGAAAAAGCCCTAATATATCGTCAGATGTTGACGTCCACATCTCTCTCTCTCTCTCTCTCTCTCTCAGTTTGTCACCAGCCCCTTCCACGTCATCCTCCATCATACTTGCCCTTTCCACCTCCCAAGTCCCTCTCTCATACGCCATCCATCGACTTCACTTCTTTGTTCATCTATTACTACTCATACTTGTCCAGATCATCTTAACCCCTTCACTACGAGAGCTCTTAAGTTCAATGAAGTCGTCTGGTGACAGAACAGTGTAAATAAAGATATCATGAACTTTAGCGATAAAAGATATTGATTCAAACCTCTTTACTGTGTTGAGAGAGAGTTTCTAAACTGAATAAATCATCTGAGTGCAGCAAGAGCAAAGTAAAATGAAGTTCATGCATTTGAAAAGGTATGTAGGTATATATTTTAACCTACTTCCTACGCTGAAAGAAGTTCGCCATTGGTAACATGAATAATTCAAATAATCTAGGCACCGTGGTGATTGGGCCAACGCCACTGCCTCTGTTAATCAACATCCCACACTCATTTACCCTAACTACTCTTCCTCTCTTCCCACTTCCTTTCCCCTTCCCCTCCCAGATCTCCCTCTCAACACAAGCTCCCTTCCCTTCTCCTCCCCTCACAAGCTCCCCACCCTGCCCCTCCCCTCACAAGCTCCCCTCCCTTCAAAACCTTCCATCCCCTCTCTATTGGGTTACCCTCCTCTTCTCAAAAATCCCACTCCCCTCCCCTTTCTCTCACAATCACCCCCTTCTCCCCCTCCTTCCCCCCCGACCCCAGAAGCCTCCCTTCCCTCCCCATCCTCTCACAGTTACCCCCCCTCTCTCTCTCCCAGTCTTTTCCATCCCCCCCCCTTCTCGCTGAAATTCCCCTCCCCCCTTTCCACACAAACCTCTCCCCCTTCCACGCTTCCCCACAATCCAACTCCCCTCACTAACCTCCCCTCCCCCTTCATTCCCTCGTTTATTCCTGATCACAGACGGGAAATTTTGACACGAGAATTGCCATTTTCACGGACACCGAACACTGAGGTCGTGCGCTAGACATTTAGGCAGGAAAGTAAAAATGTGCAGACTGGTATTCCACATTGCATCATTTTTTTCCCTCTCTCGTATTTATACCGAGGCGTTGTAATCACCCATCACCCACCCACCTGCCTGCCTACCTGTTGAGTGAAACGAGAGAACATATTGCACCTGGAGTTCATTAGGCATAAAGTGGGAGTGGAAAACATGGAACCGGGCGATGCAAGAACGAGTGCAACATATTTTGAACTGGGTGATGTTGCAACGCATGTGAAATATCTGGCACTGGGTGATGCAGGAGGGCACGTGGAATAACTGATGTTGGGTGATGCCAGAAAGTATGCATTGCTGCTGCTCAGTAGCCGAGCAGACTTGTCGATCACAGGTAAGCATCTTTCTGTAGGGTCGTCCTACAGGTACAGTACATTACATACACCATTTAGAAATCCCGCGCCCCCTAGTGATAGACAGCGCCTCACCAGGGTCGGACCTGGGCCCTTCCCACTGGGAAATATGAAATGGCTTGGCTCTACAGCTGCTCCATCCAAGGTGCACAGCTCCGCCAAGTGTAGGCTCCTCGGCAGCGCCGGAACGTATGTGTAACAGATGGAACATTGTGGAGTTTCTGAAACTGTGTGATAAAAAAACTGGGTACTGGGTGACAGAAAATTTAGAATTGGGTGAAGCTCGAGCCGTGTGGAATAACTGGAACTGGGTGACGGAGGATGGTTTCGTGGCGGATACTACGATGCGGGGTAAAAATATATTGGGATACCTGGCAAAAAGCGGCGTGAAGCAGATTGATGGAAATAAGGGGAGAGATAATTGGGCGGTGGACATGATGAAGGGGGCTCGGGGGTGAATAATGGTCCTTTGTGAGAGGGCAGTGTGGGCGAGGGCACAGGGGAGGGAGGGAAATACACGGGTATACCTATGTGGAGGGACGTTAAAGCGAAGGATTATTAAGGTATTTGGATGGGGAGAACGTGGGCGGGTTTATAGGGGAGGGAATTACATAAACTGGAATAACTACACAGCAGAATTCAAAACTGAAGGATTGTATTTGGACAAGGAGTAGGTGTGCTGAAAACGAGAGGACTCTTTGGACAGTACACAAGGGGAGGGAAACAAATAAACGGGTGCATCTGTGTTCAGGAACGTAAAACCGAAGGATTAAACACAGAGAGGGAGTCTGAAGGGAAGGAAAGCAGGTAGTTTACGAGAGGGCCATGTGTGTGAGTACAAAGAGGAGGGGAAGTAAGTAAAATGGTAGAGTTGTATGGAAGGAAATTTACTCTGACAATCACAAGAATTCGAGTATTTTGTTTCAGAAACGTCGGGGTAATTTCTTTCCACTCTATCTCGACCTTTGATCCATTACTTTCGTATTCCAGCCTGACCTTCATATGGTCTAAACGTACAAAATATGAAGCTTCTAGAACAATTTTTCAAAAGTTAGAGCTCAGACATACTGACACATACAGACAAACAAACAAAGAATGAAGCATCCTCAAACATGACCTACTTAACATCTGGCGTAAAAAAGACATCACCGTACTGAAGGAGGTGAGTAGGTAACAAAGGGAATAACATGAGGGACGCCAGGTTCTTACGGCTCTTCCTCAACTGAATAATATCATGTGACGTCGGTGTCCAGACCTAATAATGATTAATGGTAGCAATATTAACATTCACAGGCTCCTCTGTCTGCCTCGCTGCCGAAAAAAATCGTCTGGCGTTAGCTGGAATTAAATAAGAGAATGTGCGTCCATTAGGGGGTTAAGACTGCAAGTCTAAGGAGCAGAATGAGGTTTGGGGATGAAAAGGGATATGTAACTGGGGTCTGCCTGAGTCTCATCGCTCTAATATTAGTTTACAGAAAAAGGTAACGCGAGAGGCTCTTCTTTCAGCTCCCAGTTTGTTACCATCATACACTAAGTCAGAAAGGAGCTATGAGTAACCATAACAATCCAATTTAACTTGGCCTAATATCTGTCTTCTCTCGATTTTGAACACTGAGATGTAACAAGAGATTAAACCTATAGCACAGGCATAATAATCTGTTCGCTTTACATTGCCCTAAAATTGCCATCCCTCCGTCGTGAATGCTGAGTTACACCAATAGCATAACACTAGAATATGATGCTAAACGCGAAAAGTGTTACAGAAAGTATGTAGAGCCACAGTAGTTATTTCTGCTAATGAGGTAAGTGAAAAAAGCCAAAAATGGATGAAAAGTTGAGTCAAGTTAAAATGAATGAACTATAATCTCGAAACAATGTTATGGAAAGGATGCAGACCCATAGTACTCTCTTAGTTTGTCATTTAACTAAGGGAAATAAGCTGTCAAAGAACGACAAAATACCCGTCAAGCTAAGGTCAATGTACCACTAAAGTTTTGTGTGTCATTTATTATTGTTTTTGCAGCCAGTCGTAGCGGACTCAATTTACATGGTTAATAGCTTCAATTACCATGGGTACTGTTTTTGTTGCTGCCACTGTCATTTCTGGGTTTATCGTTTTTATAATAACCACGAGTCGGGTAATTTGCTTGCAACCGTATTTTTTCCATTTCACTTTGTCACTACTGTAGATATTACTCACCATCCACTCCCTGGATGTAGCGCTACCTAGAAATGGTTGTATACTGAAAGACAAGCCACACATCCCTCCATATGACCGAGGAAACCATTTAATTTGTTAGGTGGTAACCATACAGCCGAGAGGCCAGATTATCCTTAAGTGAGAGAACCGGCAGCGGCGAAACAACACATTAAGATTCATTCTTATCATTAATTTTTTTATTCTTATTTTTTTTTATAATCTTCCTGGGGTTGTATACATAAACTCTGCAGACCATGAGTTACAGTACAGAAGTGGTTGTCGTAATCTGTACAGTTATGATATACTTAACAACTCAGCTACAATGATTATTAATTCCATCAGTACAATAACGTATTTTATAGTTTATTCTTGCTATATCTAGACGATTATACTCAGTTTCCTGTTGATTTTTCGAACTGTGAGGGTTATATAATTATGGCCTTCATTAATATTTCTTCAACAAATGAAGTCCTTCCCTAAAACTGATGGAAAGCGTCTGGTGGTGGCCTAAATAAACCCCCTGAAATAGTCGTAGTGATGGGTTAGGTTGAAAATATACTACAGTGAAAATATACGATAGTGAAAGTGTACGATAAAGTGATAATTTATGATAGTGAAAATGAACGATAGTTAAAAAAATACGGGTGAAAATAAGGGATAAAGTGAAAATATACGATAAAGTTTATACGATAAAGTGAAACCTACCAATAAAGTGAAAATTTACGATATCTAAAATTTACGATAAAGTGAAAATATACGATGAAGTTAATATTTACGATAAAGTGAAAATGTTCGACAGCAAAAATATACGATAAAGCGAAAATATACGATAAGTTAAAAATATACGAGTGAAAAAATACGATAAACTGGAATATGACACACTGAAAATATATGATAGTGAAAATTTACGATACTGAAAATATACGATAGTGTGAAAAAACAAGGCCAAACAAAACGAACTGGATAATAATTCACTTCTATGGCGACCTGGTAATGGCAAAAATCGGCCATGATCTTTTAGGAACACGGCGCAGGATGACGAATGGCTGTGAGGGAAAGATTTATCATGACATCTGACTAGCATCCTCGTTTTTATGGACTTTTTTTTTTTTTTACTGTTTTATTGGCACCCTCGCTTTTATGGATTTTTTTATTTAGTTTTATCAATATCATCATATTTTACTTGCACTCTTGTTTTTATGGGCAACTCTTTGTTTTATTATTATCAAGACATTTTACTGGCACCCTTGTTTTTATGGATATTATTTTCACTGTTTTATTACATATCATGACGTCTGATTAACACTCTGGGTTTTATTGGGTACAATATTTTCATTTATTATTTTTTTTTGGGGGGGGGCTGCTTTATTATTTTTCATGACAAGCGCCGAACCCCATTTTTTTTTTTTTTACTTTGTTGACTTTTTATTTAAGGTGGCATCATACCAGGTATTGTTTTATTTACCTGAGACAAATTCTGGCAATCAAAGGTTTAACTACTTAGGCCCGAACACGTCATATATACTTCACCCTTGCTATAAACAGGCGATTTTATTTGGCTTAGTTGAGCTTTTTCGAAATAAAGGATTACATACAGCCTTCACTGTTTAATACCAGGTGTATCGTTTGTTGAAGTGCTAGAATAAACTAAAAATTACGTTACTGAACTAACGGGGTTAAAAACTGTGTCGGATACCCTTTTCGTTACTGTGAATATTCCTGAACAATCATTTAGTTGATGTGAACGCTTCTGAATATTTTAATATGGCCATCATCAGTCGACTCGGCTCAATGAGGAGAGGCCCTACCAGTTAAGGATAAAAATATATATATATCACAAAAATTTGGTACTATGCCCCTTTCAGATGAGATTTGTTAATTTTTTTTTTTTTTTTTTTTTTTTTTTTTTTTTTTTTTACTGACAGGCTACTTTGCTTAGTTTAGGAAGTACTTCACGCTGTAAAGGAGTTGGCATCAATCTCTACGAACCTTTCCAAGAGGAGGGCTTTCTCTTCCTTACTGCAACGAGACGATTTTAGTCAGCCCCAAAAAACCCTCCTTTGAAAAGAATTGGAACAAAGGTGGGGGTGGGGGGGGGTGGAGGAAAAAAAAGAGTTAGGGGAGAGGTGGGAGGGCGGAGCGGGGGAGAGAGAGGGTGTCTGAGAGGGAGGGCCGAGAGAAAACTGAAAGGGGACTTGGAAAGAGATGATAATTAGAGGGGAGTGTGGGTGGCGGTAAAGGAGAAAGGAGGATATAAAGTGAAGTATGAAGTGCGCTGGTGCTGAGGGGAGTGTGGGATACGGTAGTAGGGGTGTAGAGGGGAAACTGGGAGAGGGGACGGGGAGAAACAGGACTGAGGGGCGGGGGAGGGTGGAGAGATACGGAGAGAGGGAAAGACATAAATCTGAAATGCACTGGAACAGCGTGGTGACGGGAACTGGATAAATGACGATGGAATTGGAACAAGCCGTAGGGAGAACGGGGGAGGGGGAGAGGGAGGATGAGATTGGAGAAGCCCTGGAATACGTGGTGGGGGAGGGAGAAGCGGGGCGGGGAGAGGAGGGGAATCAGAGGGGAGATCAGTGGGGTGTGAGGTTACAGGGATGAGAGTGTGGAAAACGAGGTGATTAAGAGAGGAAGTGTTTGGGGAGACGGGGAATTGGTGCGTGGGGGGAGGGGGAGGGTAGAGGTGGGAGAGACTGGAGGGGAGAGTTGTGGGTGACGCGGGGGGACTGAGAGGGGAGAGGAGGTAGGGAGAAGGGGTGATGTGACCCCCACCTGTATACAAATAAAGCGTGACCTTTACCCTTGACCTACTGCGCCCTAACGCTGTCTGCAACACTTTTCACCTCAGCCACAAAACATGAACAGCCCAATTTTTGACATGGAAAAAAAAAAAAAAAAGTCAAAGCCATCAGTCCATCGATTTTTATATTTCAGGCTTTTTCTTTTATTGTTTTGGGATCCACGTCATTCAAACAACAACGACGACGATGACGACAATGACGACGATGATGACGGCGATGACGATGATAATGATGAAGACCAGAGATACAGCCGTGATGCATTTTTTAACACCCTTACTCTTGTCACCACCTGTCTATTTCATTCAAGGAGAAACTTTTTAAAAATAGATGGGTTACTAAATCCTACTAAAACTTCGGCGTAAAACTTCTTAAGCGGAGAAAAATTGTCTGAGGCAGTAAAGACAATAAAATAAGGCACCACCGAACTCAATAAAGGACACTATACTAAGACTGAATTAAAGACTATTTCTGCTATGAAACTTGACTATACTGAGATGATCTCTTTTCTTGTATAAAAGGTAAAGTGTGTGTGTGTGTGTGTGTGTGTGTGTGTGTGTGTGTGTGTGTGTGTGTGTGTGTGTGTGTGTGTGTGTGTGTGTGTGTGTGTGTGTGTGTGTGTGTGTGTGTGTGTGTGTGTGTGTGTGTGTGTGTGTGTGTGAGAGAGAGAGAGAGAGAGAGAGAGAGAGAGAGACCGTATGGGTGTGGCTGAGAGCAACAGGAGTGAGGAGGAGGAGGAGGAAGGAATCAGACGAAGGGCCACTCTGGATGTCTGCCAGGATCACAAGAGAGAGAAAGAGAGAGACAGAGAGAGAAAGGGGGGGGTTATCTCTGTGTAAATACTGGAGCGTAACGTACAGGCCTCGTCTACCGCGGCAGTACAGCAATTAGATTAAGGTAATTGTACTGAACACTGATAATTGCATCGTTACTGGAATGTTAAATGAGAGAGAGTAACTTATATTCCATTTATTACTATTACAGTTTCATAGCAGTGGCATATTAAATTATTCCATTATCGCTGAAATTTGATTATTAATACGTCATGACTTTGAAATATACAGTTGTCCTTTATTTGTACATAGAATAATTCGATCACTAATATATAGAAAATGATGAACAAAGTAATTGGTATTATTAAGCGCTTTATTGCTGTCATTGTAAAACTGAAGCGTACCGCAACAAATTTACAGTTTATTGTAACCATTTTTTTTAACTTCTAAAGCTAGCGTAACATCGCATTTTTATTATTTATAGTTGGCCTGTACTTACTTATCTTTATTATTATTATTATTATTATTATTATTATTATTATTATTATTATCATTATTAGTCTGTATTACCTTCATAATTTTCATCATCATTATTATTATTATTCAGTGCTACTAATATCCCACTAAATATAAATCTACTTTTCTTCAATGCTCAAGCCTGTTAGTCACATAATCCAGTTTATGGACTGCCGCTAAATCATGGCGTCTGAGAGGAAAGAGGCCCGTAAATCTGTGGCCCCGACGTGGAAAAAAAAAAAAAACTGTTTCCTGGGTCTGAGGAAACACACACACACACACACACACACACACACACACACACACACACACACACACACACACACACACACACAGAATAACCCACTGTCTGTATTCTAGTTCTTGTTAAAATCATAGGCTTTTCTTTGGCTTAGGAGATACTATTCGAGGTGGAGAATTATATGTTGCTTTCATTGACCCCTTCATTAAGCGAGCCCTTTCCTTACTACTTTATCGTCTGGAAGTACCAAACAGACGTCACCGCATTGAAAGGGCTGAAGACGAGAGAATACAAGGAAATACAAAGGAGTACAATGGAAAGCAACAGCATATACCCTAATGGTCTTTTTGCTACAGAAATTATTATGACTGATATCTAATTCTTTGAGCTGAAGATTGAATTGGTAGCGCAGCAACCTACCTACAGTAAATGTTCTTGCTGTAGTGAAGGGGGAAGGGGGGGAGGTATGAGAGTTGGGGAGGGGTGGACGATGCAAAGGTGAGGATGGGGTAGGAGGTTAAGTAGGGGAGGTGGTAGGAGGTTAAGTTGGGGGTGGGATGGGGTTGGGTAGGAGGTAAAGTAGGGGATGCGGTGAGAGGCTGAGTAGGGTGTGGGGTGGAAGAGGAGAAGGGGGATAGGACAGAGGCAGTGGGTTTAGGCCTCCACGGGGAAGATCATGGATATTTCCCCTGAGAGTATAAATAGAAAATCTTATTGTTTGGAGAAGTGTGGTGAGGAAAAAAAAAAGCTCAAAAAAATATGATCTTGTCTGGTAAAAAATAAAAATGAAATACACTAACAACAAACAAGTGTCCTGACCATCTTATTTCCCACTAAAAGAAATGAACAGCAATAAAACGATAAAGAAAAAAGACTAACAAACAATGAAGCTGAAAATTGGCAAAGTATAAAATTGAAAAAATAATACGTGTTAACCCCATTACCACGTGGCTAATGTCTTCGACGCTGAGGGTACGGTTTTTAAAAAAAATAAAATACAAAATAATGGTTTTGAGGGGTTTATGTGGAGTACGTTTCTGACATCCCATTAAGGATGGTCTCCCAGTTACTATTTTAACGCCATTCCGATAACGTAATTCATCTCTCTTATTTTTCAGCCTGAGATTGACTTTTTGCACTGGAGGAAACGGAATTACCCTTCATTTACCTCTTCCCTACGAGCAACCTTAAATAAACTATGTATATCCCATTTACTCCAACTTGGCCTAAAATTGTCATCTCTCTATCTTGAATTCTAGGCTGTCACAAGAGATTAAAACTTGAGCTTGATGCCAATCACGAAGAAGTGCTATGGAAAGAATATTGAGCCACAGCAATGTCTTTTTCTCTCAATGAGCTACGTGAAATGCACCACAAAAGAATGAAAATCTGTGCCAAGTCAGAGTAAAACAAAATTAATAAAATCTGGTGACAGCAGGAATAAATTACGAGCGACGTCCTCGACCTGAAGGAAACAATTCGTCTGACAGTAGTAAAAATAATAATAATAAAAAAAAAGTTATATTTTAAAGGAGTTACTAGGCCATACTTGCCCTTGCTAATCCTTCCTCTAATCAAGTTGTTTACATTTTAGTCTGGCTATCCTTGGACGAGTTTATTTGCGCTTAGGAGGGAGCTAAGGTAACGAGTTCAGAAAATGTTCGCCAAACCTTTTAATCCAATGAATTATTATTACTGTTATCATTATTATTATTATTATTATCATTATTATTGTTGTTTTTGTTGTTCTTGGTTATTCTTGTTCCTTTGGGTTTGGAAAAGTCTCTCGAACTGAAGAGACTACTGAATACTATCTCACTCGTGTCGTTCAAGAATCCAATACTACGCTGAACAAAATCATATGAAAATATCAGGAGTATTGTAAGACGTCATCTGAATGAAGTGGTTAACTCTTGAGCGATAATGATTTCCCCCCCCCTTTTTTTTTTTCTAAGGCAAGGAAGGGCTTCTCGTCAGCTATAAACTCTTTCATTACGATTATCTTATTCTCTCTCTCTTTTCTAGTAACCTTTATCAACTCTCATCCTCTCGCTGACTCCCTTCAACCACTCTTCGCTGCTGTGTTGCCTCTCTCTCTCTCTGTTTTTGTGAAGATGTAACAGTTCCAGCCACCTTGAACCCTCTTTAGGTATGACTACATCCTCTCTCCTCCCATTCCTTCTCTCTCTCTCTTCCCCCCCACCCTCTCTCTTCCCCTCACCCTCTCTCTTCCCCCCACCCTCTCTCTTCCCCTCCCCCTCTCTCTCTCTCCCCCTCACCCTCTCTCTCTCTTTCCCTCACTCTCTCTCTCTCTCTCTCTTCCGTTCACCCTCTCTCTTCCCTCTTTATTGCTTACGTTCCGTCCTACCTATCCCTCATCCCTCTCTCTCCCCCATCGTGCTTTGCATACACACAAAGTTCCGCCTACGAGTAGATTTATAACGAAGGAGGGTCTAGGTCGGGCCTAAACTGTTTACCTTAACAATCAACACAATTTCAATATATGGAAAAAAATTATTCCCTGCTACTAACCCCTTCATTTCAGTGACATTTTACTACTACTACTACTAGTTTTTTTTTTTAATTATTATTATCATTTTCTTCCTTTATTTATTTTCATGTTACTCAAATACTTTTGTATCGACATACTTCGCCTCGGTAAAGTACAGGGTGATGAAAACATGTAATATTCGTACAAGGTTATTCAAAGGTGTAATATTAATACAGGATGATAAAAAGGTGTAGTATTCGCACAAGATGATTAAAAAGTCTAATATTCGTACAGGTGATAAAAAGATCTAATATTCGTACAGGTGATAACAAGGTGAAATATTCGTACAGGTGATAACAAGGTGAAATATTCGTACAGGTGATAACAAGGTGAAATATTCGTACAGGTGATAAAATGGTGTAATATTTGTACAGGTGGTAAGGTGTAAAATTCATACAGGGTGATAAAATGGTAATATTCGTAATGAAAAATGTACAATATTCTTACAAGATTATAAAAATGTGTAATATGCGCATAATAAGTCGCTATGGAAAATGCGTCCCGAAGCCTCCTGTACCACTGACAGTAAGGTGCTGGGACCAAAGGCCTGCACGATGAATTGAGCCACATCTATGGTATGCACGCCACAATGCAGCTGGAGGCAACGAAATAGGTGAAGCAAAGGCCATGGGAAGAGACTGACTAGGAGTGTGAGATAAGACTGCGTGGTGACCTGGAGGAGATGGATAGGGAGACCGAGAAAGCGGTGAAGAGGGAGCTACTGATTAGCGGAGAGTATGTGTATGGTGGAGAGGAAGAGACGGACAGGCCGACCGAGAATGCGATGGAGAGGAAGAGACTGACTATGCAAGTGGTAAGAGCGTGTGGTGGCCAGGAAGAGGTGGAGAGGGAGATCGTGAATGGGGTGAGGAGGGAGAGACTGTGGTGGCTGGGAAGAAAAGGAGGGGGAGACTTGGACAGTTTGGAGACGTTATTTACACGAGACGGCATGAGTGTTGAAATCTCTGAGGCTCCTTCTTGATATATATTCTACATTTTCTTTGAGCAGATCATCATTCTTGTTGCAGCAGTGTTCCAATTTCGCTCCGCCACTCTTGAGAAATTGCTTCGTGAGGCTTCCGGGTATAGCGGTGTTCTTCATAACTTCCTCTTGCATTTTTACCCGAGTTCGTTCACCTTCAGTCCTTCGGTACCAGGTCGTCCTTTGCAATTTATTCTTGCTACCAGAAGAAATAACCTGTTTTAAGAGGGACATTATTGAGCTTCATGACCCAGATGTAATGCACATTAACAACCTCCACATCACAGAGTTCTCACTGCATCGCGCCAAATTGTCTGTTCGGTGGCCTGGGAGATGTTATCGGAGTGAAAAGATTAACTGGGTGGAGATCTGCGTCCTTTTTAAGCTTATGTCCCGTTGCTCAGTAACAGAACAAAACAATACAACGGCTCGACATCCTTTTCATGGCACATCTTCGTGTCTTGGCATCATATTCTAGTGACAACCTCTCGTTATAGGTCAGCATTCAAGATGGACAGCAGGCAATTTCAGACCAAGATACTGTAAAACATTTGTGTGTAGGGGGGTAGAAAAAAATATGAAATATTTGGTTAATTCAGTTTCTCTCTCTCTCTCTCTCTCTCTCTCTCTCTCTCTCTCTCTCTCTCTCTCTCGTTGTGTAAAGAACTGAAGAAGAGAATGGACACAGACAAAAGAGGACGACTGAAGACCTTGCCTCACTATATATATATATATATATATATATATATATATATATATATATATATATATCTAAAACCGTGACCAAATCTCAAATAACAACGACTATCTGTATAACCATCTGCTAATCAACTGTCTTCTCGAGAATTTGTTCCAGCTAATTCCTCAAGACTTATACAGCTGAGAGTGAGCCAACAGAAGAGTGGGAGTGTTAATAATGTCACCATTATTCCTTCATGATTTTATTCAGATAAGAGAGAGTCACGGGAGCCCGAAAGCCTGAAGAAAAGAAAATGAAGAAAACAGGTGAGTGGAGGAAGAGAAAAAAAAAATGAATTATAGCGGAAAGTAAATTACATAAAGTCCAATATGTAATTTTTTTTTAGTAAGTGGGAGGCCCCCGGCTGGGGGACGAGAAGGTGGAAAAAATGGACGTAATCAGAAAAGCCTGTCATAATGGAAAAAAAGTACCAGGTAAGCAGGTCTCTAACAGCCAGCAGCTTCGTTTTCAGTTTTTCTTCTTTACATAAGAGAGAGAGAGAGACAGAGACAGACAGAGAGAGAGAGAGGGTCAATGAAAGCAATACCTAAACCTCTTAAGTTAGGCTGAATAAAACTGTATGACGCTAACAAATTAAAAATATATAAATAAAAAGATATAAAATAAAAAAGTATAATCGTAGTAAAGCAGTTAACGAGGGAATAATGTTTTAGTCAATCCACGTGTCTCTCCTGGGGCAGCGTAACATCGGCAGATCAATATAGTCTTGTTAGGGATCCCAAATGTATCAGGGTGGGAAATCAGTGGGACGGTGGGACGCTGTGCGGATCTTTGGTGGTGTTAGGTCAGTCAATAGGTCCCCCCCCCCTCTCTCTTTCCCTCTCTCAGGAAAAGACATGGTGATAAACTTAACACCAGCTCAGTCCGGCAAAGAAGGAGATGCACAGAATAGTAAGAGCCCTTCTAAATTACACCATCCCATGCTTTCACCACTTGACAGTATGTGCTTATGATACACGCAGTCTTTTAATTCAGTGCTCTGATATTCCACGTATTTAAATGTGGTAATATTCTCTTTCTCAGTCCCTTGAATCACAGGACGCAGTTTCCCATTTTCAGTCTGGCTAACTTCGCATGATGTTATTATTTTGGAGAGACTAAAAACTGTGCGAATGAGAGCTCTTCCTCACCCCCTTCACTGTGAGAGGGCATTTCCTGGTTGAATGAAATCGCCTACTGATAGCAAGAATAAAAGTTTTTATTTTAGTGAAGAGGTTATGTAGAAAGAGATACACAAGATTACGAAAAACAATCTTAGCCCTTTAAACTTCTAATCTCTCCTAATCACCTGATAGCCACAGCGATAGATAAATGTCCTTCAGCTTAAGAAATCTCCCTTAAATGACAGAAAAATGTCCAACGGTGGTTAAAATTACTTAAATATTCGTCCTTGGCATGAAGGGGCAACCTTGTGATAGTAATAAAACTATTAATTTCCACGTAATAATATTTTTTAACCACCTATAAAACCATATAACTACAGTGGAAATAAAAAAAGGGTTTCCCTTTGACAGGATGTGAACGTAATGGACTAACTTGTTTCCCGCTTTTTACCTGGATTATTTTTTTTTTCACTCATAGATTAACCTCGCAGGCTCCTATGACTCACTCTCAGCCTGATAGTCACTCGACATATCAACATTAAGAGTATAAGTGACGCAAACAAGAGGGGCCTTATACGAAGCTTCCCCTTAACCCTCTTATGGTAGGGATGACTCTAGTTTTCTATTCACGCTAACGTCAAACTACTTTATTCAGTTAACAATTATTTCAACAAGGCTGTGGGCGTCCATACCGGTATCATCACCTCTCACGGCCCGGACAACTCTAGCATTCTATTCCAGTCAACGCCAGACAATTTATTTCAGCTAAGAATGAATCCAAAGAGAGTGGTATCATTAACATCACACGATTTAATTCAGCTGAGAGTGAGTCATAGGAGCCTAAAAGTGTAGCCAGGAAGCGCACTTAATGGAGGACTAAGCTGTTTCGTTCCGGCTCGTTAGGAAGCAGCATAACTCCCTCACAAATTAAGTTTATGCTAAAATCCGTCTTCCGCCAGGCGTTCATTTACGAATGCTAATTTCATCTTAGAGTTTCAGTGTCTGTGTCTGTACTTAAATGTAGATAGCTGGTGTTTTGTGTGAGTGTGTGTGTGTGTGTGTGTGTGTGTGTGTGTGTGTGTGTGTGTGTGTGTGTGTGTGTGTGTGTGTGTGTGTGTGTGTGTGTGTGTGTGTGTGTGTGTGAGAGAGAGAGAGAGAGAGAGAGAGAGAGAGAGAAATTTATGGTGTGTGCATGTCTGTATTTGTGTAAGCGCAACAAATTTAGTGTAGCCTACGTACGTCAGCTCACAACTCACGCACACAAGAATTTTATGTGCGTGTTTAAGTTCATGCCTAAAATCTTGCCTGTGTGTGTGTGTGTGTGTGTGTGTGTGTGTGTGTGTGTGTGTGTGTGTGTGTGTGTATTTGTCTGAGTGTAATGGATGGTTTCTCCGTTGCATTATTCATGTCACTGCCTCCTCGCAGTTGTATGGGATTTGGGAAAATATTTGCTTCAAGGTTGTATTTGCCGCATCCACGGGCGAGGCTAGTGTGTGTGTGTTTGTGTGTGTGTGTGTGTGTGTGTGTGTGTGTGTGTGTGTGTGTGTGTGTGTGTGTGTGTGTGTGTGTGTGTGTGTGTGTGTGTGTGTGTGTGTGTGTGAAATATTTTCGTATAGATGTGTACGCGTTCTTGTGGTGTTTCTGTATGTGTTTGTGTGCGCATGTAGTCTTAAGAGTGTGCTTATGATGACATGCTAGTAATGAACCTAGTACAATTAAGCTGAAAATGAGAAACCTAACTTCAGACAAATAAGACACAATATTACAGCTCTCAGTCACAACAAATCATTACCATCGCCATCATCAGTATCGTTATCTTACCCATTATATTCCTCATTATAATGGGGGTAGTCAAGATTCCCAAACAGCAAAAAACGCAAAAGTAAGAGAAGTTTCGATATTTAGAAGGAACGATATATCTCCTTCAACCTGAATCAGACAGGAAATGGGAAGCACAAAATTCAGCTATCATTATTTCCCTTCCACCACACAAAAGAAATCAACTTTAAGAATCAGCTATCACATAACTAGGTGCATTTAGTCTGAGCATGATAAATAATCGGAAAGACAGAAATACATCTAAAAAAAAAAAAAAAAAAAGAAATATGCTCATGGGAGGATGCAACACTGCTGAAAAAAATCGTCGATGGACCATTAAAAAAAAAAAAAAAAAGCACACCGAATTAAAAAAAAAAAATTAATCTCAGCATGACGTACCTATAAAAAAAAATTGTGTCCCATATGAAAAAAAAAAAAAAAAAAGTATCACAGCATCATGTGACTGAAAAAAAAATCTCATCATACGGTGACTCAATTAAAAGAAAAAAAAAAAAAAAAAAAAAAAGGGCGGCCTGGATCACATATCGGAAAAAAAAATCTACTAGTGGCGGTGTACCATTCACAAAAAAATAAAAACTTTTCCCAGGCCACGATGGACAATACACGATGAACACTACCTCTCTCTCTCTCTCTCTCTCTCTCTCTCTCTCTCTCTCTTCCAGTGCTCTAAGGTCAATCCTTCCACACCTCCGGATTACTGGTCTACTGTGGAGTGCTACTGGGGTGCCATGAGTTCTACAAAATTCTTTGTTGGCCGTTTTTTTGAACACACACACACACACACACACACACACACACACACACACACACACACACACACACACACACACACACACCATTTTTCTCTTATCATTAGGACTGAACTTATGTCTCCGTGTACAACCAGTCGTTTTACCCATATATTTTAGCTGCTTATACTCTTGTCAGCAGACTTCAAAAATATACTTAACAGAGCTACTGAGCAAATGTGTTAGCAGATCACAAACAAAACTCTGTAGCGCTTTTGATGTAATTATGAGCAGCGTACAAGGAGAGTTTATAGTTTTGTTTTATTAACTGTGTAGCCTACGGGATCACACAAATGAGCTTTAGGAGCCAGTTGTGGGAAGACCTCGAAAACAGACCTTGCAGATGCAATATTAGTCTTCACTGATCTAATCTCTTTGCTGCACTTCATGTAGAGAATAATACGTGTGATTTCATGGTCACTGGACTCGTTAATCACTGAATCTATGTATACTGCAGACTCTTCAGCGTATATTCTTTACATCAGCCTTACTCATAGGGACATGAATGAATATAATAGACTTCTCATGTCATCCTTCCCCTATCTTCTTTGAACATGGATTCGAGCTCAGAGCATAACCGTTGTAATATTCTTGCTTTGGTGGAAATTAATATAGTTTATGCTCTGATTACTATAGTTTCTGCTCTGCCACCACCATTTATCCAGTCTTTCTTTTCCAAGCAAGGATTAAACTCCAAAAAAATATTATACAAACTTAAAACACATGCATCTGAAGGTGCCCCAGGGAAACAGATGTCCATTTTCTGTGTAAGCTCTGACCCCTGAACTACACAACAGATTATAATACCTCAGAAATCTCGGAAATAAAAACCACTGAAAGATTTTGGTTCCAGCCTTCAATAAAAGTCTGGAAAGAGGAATGCGATAAAAAGGTGGAATGCGATAAAAAGGTCTCGCCTCACTTATGTTCTTGACAAATAGCTAAGTATTGTAACGGTAACACTGCTTCTACGATCCATACAATGATTTTTTAGATATGCATACATAAACACGCAAACATACAAGCACATCCGACGTTATAATTAAATTCACCAGTTAATATAATTCTGATAACAGCACTCCATGGTTTAATTAACATTCTGCGTTTCATTTCTTCATTACGAGGGCATATTTCTACATTTTATTTTTGCTAACGTCAGACCGTGTGTAAGTTTAGGAAATGAGCCCTCGGGTTCAAAGGACTCCTGCCATATCGTAAGACCTGATTTTACGCCACTTTCCTGGAACAGACGCATTACCTAATTCTTTGATCAGATATGCCACGTAAAATATCCGTTCAGTTGCAGATAATAAATTCCAGGTGGTGCATTAATTGTGTTGCGGCAGTGTGTGATGTATACTGCGGCACCTGGAACCTCTCCCTCATCTGGCACCCCTCCCTCAACTGGAACCTCCCCCTCACGCTGCCTGGTGCTTTCTTTCCCCCATCTGGTACGAGTACACCCTCCCTCGCCTCTACTTGATATTCCCTTCCCACACTACCATGTACCCCTATTTACACCACCTGGCACCCTCTTTCCCCCATCTGCTTCCCCCTCTCTTATCTCCAGCTGATATTCTTTCCCCACACTACCTGACACCCCCTCCATCACCTCCACCTGATATTCCTTCCCCACACTACATATCACCCCCTCCCCACAATACCCTCACTTGCCCCCCCTCCTCCCCACACTAGCAGGCACCCCTTTCCCCCCACCTAGTACCGTTAGCCCCCTCACTGCCTAGCACTCTGACTCCCCCCCCCACCACCCCCACCATCGCAGATTAATTTGCTCCTTATTTCTGGGTCGCAGGAGGACAGTATCTTGAGGATCTGCAACCTCGGCACGCAGCTGACTCCCCCACCCCACCCCACCTCCCCACACCTCTGTTCTCGCAGCGTGAGTGTGGGGGAAGAGGGAATGGTGTGCGGGTACAGAGCGGTGCGACGGTACAGAGTGGTGCGTGGGCTAAAAGGTGCAAAAGGAGAGTGGTGCAAGGGGAGAGAGTAGTGGCAGGATCGAGTGGTGCAAGAGCCGAGTGGTACGAGAGAGTGGTGCGAGAGTACACAATGGTGCAAGAGAGGTTAACGCAACGATAAATACTGGCGCGAGAGTAGAAAATGGTGCAAGGCGGTTTAAACAAAGGTAAACATTGGTGCGTGGATAGCCAATGAAGCAAAGATATTAAGTAGACAGGACAGAAGGTAATGGAAGGGTAAAAGGTGGTGCAAAGGTAAAAAGTGGTATGAGGGAAGTTGGCGCAAGAGGAGAGAGTAAATGGAGTGAGGAGGGTGTCTGGAAGAGTTCGTGGGATTAGGCAGAGTGATGAAAAGTTTTTATCCCCTCCAATACAATGGCCATCTTTCAATTTTCTTTCAACCACCATACGATTGTGTTTGACTTAGGTGAGACTTAAATTGGGGCACGTTGGATAGCACCTTCAATAACCCTTTCGGTGCCAGTCAGGGTCTTCTACCCTAAATAAGCTTGTTTGGCTGGAACATGATTAAGGTTAACAAGACCTCGTCCGACTGAAAGGGGCTAGTATTGTTCTGCGTGACTGATGGAGAGGTTATCAGTAATCCTGAATGGCAGACTGAGGGGGAGTGATGCGGAGGAAGAGGGTGCACGCGCTGGTAAATTTTTTAAGGGATAAGGCCTAATATGACACTAACATATACAACCTACAAGAGAAGCAATATTTAACTCTTTCATGATCAAGACAACTCTAACACATAATAGCTCGATCACAAGACGATTTTATTCAGCTGCGAATAAGTCATGGCAGACTGAGTGCCCCCTCCAAAAAAAAAAAATGCTTCTCAATGCAATGCCATTAAAATAAAGCATAAGAAGAAGCAAGAAACCGACAGAGACGCATTATCTGTCTTCGTGATACGACTGATGTCCAGCATGATGTAGGCCACTGTTAAACACTTCAAGATAGGAATGGACAAGTCATCTACCATCCAACTGTCTCCAGCTATCTCTGTACGCCTTTACGACAGCGTCCTTAAGTGCATCTGTTATTTTTCCATTCAATTATCTACTTCAACTTATTATTTTTGTTGCCTCCAGACGGTATCTGCTCAATTACGGAGACTTTTCACACTGATGCGGTTCAATTTAGCTCATTAACTCATTCACCATGAGGAAGCTTTTCTATCTATCTATCTATTGCCAGACGCCTCAATCCCGTTTGGGGTGGCCACAAACAAATCGCCTCCAAGTCGCCCTGTCCCCCGCCATTTCACTGCCCTGCTCCCAACTCACGCCCCCCTCTCTCATATACCTCTCCACCCCATCCCTCCATCTCATCCTCGGCCTCCCCCTCCCTCTTCCCCCCTCCACCTCACTCACATACACTCTTTCGTCAGTCTTTCACCCTCCATCCTCTCCACATGGCCAAACGATATTAAATCAACAAGCGACAAGAGTATGATTTAAAAGGACATAAACGAACCGTAGTGAAGGCTATTCTAGTGTCCTTTGGCTTTAATTTACTCTCTCTGCATGCTAAGTAACCCTTCCTCCCACATCCCTAACCCAAGCAATATTTTATCATATCTTTATTACCCACTCTTCCTTCCCTCTCTCATCCCTCTTCCATCTACTTGTACCTTCACCATTTTCCCCTTTCTTCTCTCCCATATCATATTTCCTACCACTCTCTCCTTCCCTCTCCTACTCAGCTTTCGTCCATTCTTTCTCACTCTCTCGTTTCTTATCATTTCCCTCCACTCTTTCCCTCCCTCTCTTGTTTCTCTTCCCTTTACTCTCACCTCCACTCCCTTCCCTCTTCTCTTACCTTCCTTACCACACTTTCCTCCACCCTCTCCCTCTCTCTGTCCCCACTTTCCTATCCTCCCGTATCTCTCATCACATTTCCATCCACTCTTTCCTCTCTCTTTCCCCTCCTCTCTCATCTCTCTTATCACACATCCCTCCACTTTTTCCCTCCATCTCTTCCTCCACTTCCCTCCACTCTCCCTGTCCTCCACTTAAGCGTCCCACCCCCAGCTTAATGTCCTGAATTCGCAGCTCCCAAGGGCCTGACACGACCGGGGTAATATCACAGTGGCGAGGACAATAACTCTTTCGGGGGGGAGGGCTGTGTGTGTGTGTGTGTGTGTGTGTGTGTGTGTGTGTGTGTGTGTGTGTGTGTGTGTGTGTGTGTGTGTGTGTGTGTGTGTGTGTGTGTGTGTGTGTGTGTGTGTGTGTGTGTGTGTGTGTGTGTGTGTGTGTGTGTGTGTGAGAGAGAGAGAGAGAGAGAGAGAGAGAGAAGCAGCGAAACTAAGACATGGAGGAAAAGAAGAAGAGGTATGGAGAAACAGGAAGGAGGGGAGCAACGTGATGTAATTCAAGCAAAGTTTAGAAGGATGTGCATGAATGGGTGAGTGTGGGAGGAAAAGAGGAGGGAAGGGAGATGGAAGGAAACAAGGAGAGGGAGGGAGAGAGAAAGAAGAATGGGGGAAGAGAAAGATAGATGGAAAGAAAGGTAGTGATGTGGGTTGGAGTGAAAGCAATTTGAAGAGAGGAAAGTTCAGGAAAAAGGCGAAGGAATGAGTGAAAACAGGAGAAATGAGGAAGAGAATGAAAGAGGTTTGGGAGACAAAAGGATGGTCACTGAGAGGGTCAAGCAGAGAGGGAAAAAAAAAAAAAAAAAAGACAGGAATGATTAAAAAAAAAAAAGATGTTATGAAATGCGTTAAGACTAAAAGGAGGAAGGTAAAGAAAGGATTTAATGAGTGAGAAATGGAAGAGAAATGAACAAGGAAGGAAGGCAGGAAGAGAGTACGAAGAAGGAAGAGGAAGACAGACTGAAAGGGTGTTATGAAATGTTAGTGTGGGAGTGAAGGAAGGAGTGAACGAGAGAAAGATCGATGAGATGGGACTAACAGGAGACGAAGACAAATGAAAGACGAGAGAGAGAGAGAGAGAGAGAGAGAGAGAGAGAGAGAGAGAGAGAGAGAGAGAGAGAGAGAGAGCAGAGGAAAACAGTGATGAAAACCAAAGCAAAATTAAATAATTTTGTAACGTGTGATGGTATGGGTGAACGAGAGAGAGGAGGAGGAGGGAAGGGGGCCGAAGACAGTGATAAATGGAAGAAGACAGAGAAAGAGAGAAAGAGAGAGGGGGGGGGATAGAGAGAGAAAGTTGAAGAGGAATGGTGACAAAGTTGGGAGGGAATTAATAGCAGAGGTGTGATTCAGTCTGGAGAGAGAGAGAGAGAGAGAGAGAGAGGGGGGGGGGAGAAAATGCTTATTATGAGAGAGATGGGTGGGAAATGAGAACAATGAAAAGAGGAAAGGATGATTTGGCTGTGAAAAGAAAGGGCAGATGCAGGGAAAGGGAGGAGGGAGGGAAACTAGAAGGAAGGAAAGGATAGGGGGAGACGAAGGGTTAAAGGAGAGAAAGGATAGGGAGATAGAAAGGGCAGAGGGAAAAAGGGGGCAGGGAGACAAAGGGCAGAGGAAGGAAAGGGTAAATAAAAGTCCATGGTTGAGAAAGAGTTGAGGGAGGGAAAGGGAAAGGGTAGAGAGAGGAAAAGGGCAGAGAGAGAAAATGGTAATGTAGAGAGAGGGTAGAGGGAGGAAAATGAAGAGGGAAAGTAAGGTCAGAGAAAAGCTAGGAGGAAAAAATCGATGACGACGAAGAAAGGGAAAAGATGGAGGGAGGAAATGTGTAGAGGGAAACGAAAGGGTACAGAAGGGTAGAGGAATCATAAAGGGTGTGTGAAGCAGTGAAGGCAGACAGTAATCGTTAGGAGGGTGAGAAGGGACGCATCGAGGAAGGGTGAAGGAGAGGGGAGTAGTAATATTGGTGAGGCAGCAAGGAGTTAGTTGTGAGTGCCTCCTTGCCTGATAAGTTGCTTGTCACCAGAGCAACACAACTTGGGTCACTGAAGTTGTGCAGTCTCTCTCTCTCTCTCTCTCTCTCTGTATATATATATATATATATATATATATATATATATATATATACTAGATGCAGTAGCCGATAACATCGATAGCCTAGAAATGAAATTTCAAATATGGAGATGTTGTTTTGGTGAAAAAAATACAGCTGAAAGTGAGTCACACGAAGTGAAATTAAAACACAACATATATTTTAACATTACCCCGATCCAACACAGAGACAAACGGAGCGGCCTACAACACTGACAGGACTGTGGCATCAGACCAGAGGACCTGTTACCCCAAGACCAATATATTACCACCTGCAATGACACAACCACGATAAACTGTCAGGGCATATACACAGTAGCTATGTTTCATCATCATCATCATCATCACCATCATCATCAACGTAAATCCTACAAGAGAAGATAAAATAAAAACACACACACACACAAACATTCTTGCTCGTTACTCTTATCGGATGTAGGCAATATATCTTTCACCGGCTATACCATCCATGAACTCTCACAATATTTCGTGCTCATTCTCTCTCTCTCTCTCTCTCTCTCTCTCTCTCTCTCTCTCTCTCTCTCTCTCGTTGGTTTCGTTTTATCTTCTCTATTTCAACCAAGAATGCAGTAATATCTTTTTATCTTTTTCCTCCCCTTCACTACCACTTGTTTTGTTCGAAGTGGAAAGTGGGTTTTTATTACTCTCAATTTTTTTCTTTATTTTCACAATTCCTTTTACAATCCTTTGTTCATTTTCTCTATCTACACATTTTCTGCTTTAACTGCTATCTCTGTTTTTTTCTTTAAGTTATTCTTTTTTTTATTACCTTATCCAAGTTCTGAGGGCTCGGGGACGGGTATTGTTTTCATTCGGTTTGTCTGCTTTTTGTCTGTATGTCTCTGTCTGTCTGTCTGTTAACAACTTTAAGCATAAACTACAGGTGCGATTTTGATTAAAATCATAGGGATGATGGGCAATGACCTTTTGATCACATGATTAAATTTTGGGCCAAATTGAGCCCCGGCCTAGGCAGTAGGCACAAAACATGTAAAAAAAAAAAAACATTAATCGTGATTTCGCCATAGCTCCTTTCAAATTCGTCATATCGACATGAAACCAAAACCTAAATGTGTAGCTTTCAAATCTGCATCCTATAACATGCTTCATTACATCAGGGGGGTCACCCCCCAGTTAGCGATGTGGGGGTCAATGTCAGATGGGTCGGGTCAAAAATTTCAAATGGGTATAAAAGCGCCAATTTT
>NC_137000.1:32345449-32420449 GCF_032717465.1 Coenobita brevimanus
AGTCTACGGGAGTGAATCACCAAGTTTACGAAAATAATTAGTGGGTGACAGACTGAGAAGGCCGCTCCTAGAAAAGCATCCACATCCAAAAATATGCAAGACGTCACCTGAGTCAAGGGATTAATGGAGTGTTTGACCTTTTCGTCCTAAGGTCATCTGTCCTAAGCTAAATAAATTCGTCTCCTCCTCTCCATTCCTGTCCCTCTATTGCCTCATCCACACTCCTTTATACCACCACATCCGCCCCCCCCTACCCCTCCATCCCTCCACCTCCGCCCCTCGACTCCTCCGTTCTTCCATCCTCGTCTCTCCATCTTCCCATTCCCACCCCTTCATCTCTCCACCCCCGCCCTCCATACCTTCACTCCCACCCCCACCCCCACTCCCGCCCCCGCCCCGTCAATCCACTGCCACAGGCCCCCTTAACACATTAGGACTCAGCTTTAACCGGGTCCTTGCTCGCGGCCTCCTTCATTATTCAGGGGCAGGGGGAAGGGCGGGGGAGGGTGGAGGAAGGAAGGGAAAGACAGACAGACTGAGGAAAAGAAATGGACAAATAGACAGATACAGAGGTAAGGGAGAGAGAGACTGAAGAATGAATGGGCAGAAGGATAGATATAGATAGAAAGGTGAAGAAGAGACAGACTGAAAAATGGAGATGGACAGATGGATTGATGGAGAAAGAAGAAGAGACTGTATGATGTATGATGATGGACAGATGGATAGGAAGGAGGAGGAGAAGGGGAGAGAGACTGAGGAATGAATATGGACAGATGGATAGACAGAGAGGAGAGGGAAATAAAGACTGAAGAAAGAAGACAGACAGATGGATAGACAAAGAAAGAAAGAAAGAAGGAAGGAAAAGGCACCGTGTGTAAACAGAAGGGCAGGTGGGAGGGGAAAAATGGAGTGAGAAAAGAAGAGTATGATAATGGAAAAATGCTCGGTATACACGTAGACAGCAAGATGAAAAAACGGGAAGTAAGGACGGAAAACTACCGGCACAGGAACAGAACTGTTAACGGACAGGTGGAAGAAGGAAAAGGGACAAATACAAAGAAAATATGGATAAACAGTGGACAAAAGGTGAATAAATACAAAGCTGGAAAAGAGAGGGAAAAAAAGGAAGAAAATGTTATGCAAATATGAGCGTTAACTGAAAGGCAGAGGGGGGACTAAAGCACGTAAAAAAAAGGCAACGAAAAAGAAAATGGCAGACAAACAAAGAAGTCAGGCAGAGAAAAAAAATCGTACAAATATGAGAAATGGTTCGTGTTCAGAGGGATGAGAGGAAGGGAGTGGACGACAGGGGGAGGAAAAGACAAACAGACAGGCAACGAGAGGAAACAAGAAAGGTAAAAAGACGGACAGAAAGATGAGGGAATGGGTGAGGGAAAAAAAAAGAAAAAGAAAGGTCACCAAATCCATAAAACAAAATGCGATATCCTGGAGCGACCTGAAAACGACACGTCAGCTGGAAAAAACCCGCAAATCCGGCAACACACGACAGTATTCACAAACCCGCCCAATCTTACAATCTTACAGGGGACGCTGGGGAGGCAGTGGCTGAATCGGTAGAGAGGTGGCCTGCAGTCCTAGTGGACCCAGGTTCGAATCCCCGCTGAGGCAGGAACAGTTTAAGGATCTGAATTTCATAAAAAAAAATAAAATAAAAATAAAAAAGACTTTACTGATCCACGAAAAGACCCCCCTACATATCGTAAAAATACCCCCGTTACTTTTAATTCACCAGTCCAGTATGAAACAGCCCTATCATGTACGGTATTCAATATGGACGGTGGGTGTTAGCGCCGAAGTGGTGACATGTGGAGATATATGGTATGAAAGAGGACTACTGTGAGGCCTATGTCCAAAGTCGGACACATAAAAAAAGAAAAAAAAAAAATCAGGGGCCTTGAATTTTCTCTCACCTGAATAAAATCGTTCGCGAATAGCTCGACTGGAGTACCTGAGTTGTCCCAAACATGAGAGGATTAACAGGGCCGGTATTAACACTCACACTTTTAGGATTAACCATCAAATGAATAAAAGCGTTTGTTAGCCGGGTTACAACGCTAGAATTGCTTTTACCATGAGACGAGTAAACTCACGTTGGTCTGTAAATATGAAAGCCGACGCCCTCGTGATGCTTTACGATGAAGGGATCGCCACAACGCCAGCCCCACTTCGGTGTTAAAAATCGGGTGTTTTCTAACTTCATGTGCGTTGCCTGGCAGAGAGCGGCGCGGGAGGGTGTTTGTCGGGAGGAAAGAGGAGATTTAAGCTTTCAATCTGACGCACTTCATATATCATCCTCACTATCTTTAGATTATTTCACTCACCTTGGGGAAAAAGCGGGATGTCAACAGGCTGACTCTGGTGGCTTTGTGTGTGTGTGTGTGTGTGTGTGTGTGTGTGTGTGTGTGTGTGTGTGTGTGTGTGTGTGTGTGTGTGTGTGTGTGAGAGAGAGAGAGAGAGAGAGAGAGAGACGGGAAAGGTGGTTATTTATTCAGCCTCTCCCCTTCAACACCGTGCAGTGATCGTGTAAGGCCAAGTAAGTGGAAATTCAGGCAAGGGGGGGCGTCGGTGCGAGACTAAGCCAGGGGTAACTTGGGTAAACTTTTGAGCAAGTCATCGACATAACCTTGTTTAAGGTTTATCCCACCCGACTCTCCTCACCCCCGATTCTTGGCAAATTTCGTTTCCCCTCATACTCGTGGCCTAAAACTCTTCCGTGCCAGGAGCCTTTATATTACTCTTTATTTTATTCCTTGTTATCTTCACGCGATTTTACTAATCTCAGAGGAGGTTATGTTTCACCTCATTCTACTCTTCCCAATCCCGATTCTTAGCAATTTTCGTTTCCGCCTTATTTCTTGGCCTTAAAATAATATTCCCCATACGCTGTGGAGCTTTTCCTCTTTGCAATTCGCACCTCCAACAACATTTGAAAGAAATTATCGTGAATACCTTAATGCGTACACTACCACTGTAATGCTGACCTCTCATTTTGGTGACATTTTTCTTATTCTAGCCACCAAGCGCATTTTTTTTTTTTTTTTTACAACTTATGGCAAACTTCTAGAGGTGAAAGGATGAAGCGGTTTATGAAGGCCAAATCCAGCTCCTCCAATTTGAAAAGTGTCTCCAGAACTGAACAAAATCGCTTAGTACCAATAACATAAAATACGTCATCAGAATGAGTTGGCAAGGAATCCCCATTTAAGTGGAAATTTTACGTTATGAATACGATAATATACTTTTTTTTTTTTTTTTACTTACCGTTTACAACGCGCTGGCAGTTTTACTCAGCCCTGGATATACTATGTGAACTGACAGGGTTAAGTGTAGCCTTTCCCAATCCCCTCAGTACGAGAGGATTTTCCTATCTTGAACATAATAATCTGGAAGCAACAAGAATAAAAAAAAATTCGAACTGAAAGGGATTCAAGAATTCTCACTGTAATTTTCTGTGTCGCATAATGTGGTGATTCTCTTGAAAGTCCCCTCCCTCTCCCTGACCCCACTGCCCTTATTCGTAAATGTGTATACGTGTATATTCTCTTAGATTTTGTCCAAAGAGATCTCTCGAACCAGAAAATTATAGAATTAGTTGATCTGTGTTTACCAAGAACTGGCATAGACGCCGCCCCAGTGCCACTCGCATACAAACTGAAGTGACAGTGGAATGAAGGCAAAGTTGGGGAGCAGTTCACCTAATATTTCATATCTTCTACTTCTCTCTTTCCCCTGCTGGCTAGTATTTCTAACCAGGAGAGGCTCTGTATATTTCCCTACCTACAGATTATTTTCTCTGATATGATGCGTCACGGAGGAAAGCGATGGACGTATCTTAAGTGACATAGACGCAGAAGAATATTACACCAGATTTTGTCCCAAACTGTACCTCCCTCCTCTATACAGTATGTTCTCTGTGGATGTGTTTTGAGTTGTTTGTATCTTTTTGTAACTCTCAGGGAAATGCATTGGGTAAGCATAGGAAGCTTCTTGGCGGCTCCTCCATAATTATTTATTTTGCGTAAATACTGTATATACACCTCAATATTCTAGCAGTTCATTTACCGTATAAAGTCCATTATCAACGCAATATGAATTTACATCACACAAGAGGGTAATAACATCAAATTTATATGTATCTATATACATCAGTACCCTAGCTAATGTTTTTTTTTGACAAGAAACTGTGCCAAGTTGCAGCATTAGGTCGTGTGCGAAGTTCCAGCATTAGTATTCCTTTTGCTGTGTTACTAAGCAGTTTCTTGAGAACCTGTACTGTACACAATAACTGTCTTCTTACAATAGGCGACATATTTTCCATCAAACGAAGTGCGTACCATGCTCGACAAGGTCCTGGGGTTTCCGTTCACCAAAGATCCTTGCCTCCACCGAAATTAATAAGCTGTACCTGGATCTCCTCATCCTATGCAAAAGTTGGAAAAAGGGTGAGGCTGATGATTATTTACTTTAAAACTACTTAAAGGATTACTCAGGGTAAAAAACAAGCTTATGAATGATCACATAGGGCATCTCCATTCTTCATGAAATGGGTCAAAGCTGGGTTATTCGAACAGTTTCTTTCTTTGCTTATGAAACGATCAGGACGAAACTTTAGGGGGTTCGATTAGCGTGTAGAAAAAAGTAATGGGTATGTACGGAAAGGTGCTGAGGTTGGCTATCTCTGTTTTGGATGTGACATTTCTAGGGATTGACCTACAATAGTGAACACACACACACACACACACACACACACACACACACACACACACACACACACACACACAGTCTTTGTGCACCAGCTTACGGCCTAGAACCATGACAGGCCCGCCGGCTTGTGGGCAATATTTTGTGAGGCAGAGCTGCGAAAAAGTTTAAGAGTGAGAGAAGGGCCGGGGAGAAGAGTGAAAAGACAGGGAGAAGTGGGGTGGGGAGAGAGACAAGAGTAGGAGGCGGGGAGAGGAGGAGCGAGGTGAGAGACAGGCGTGAGGGACAGGGAGAAGCGCGGGGCGGAATTTTGAGACAACGGTGAGACGGGGAGAAGCGAGATGAGGAAAATGACATGAATGAGAGACAGAGAGGCGGGGTGTGATGAGAGACGGGAATGAGAGGCAGGGAGATGCTGTGTGTGGAGAGAGACAGTAATGAAGAGACGGAGATGCGATGTAGGGGTAGAGACAGGGGTGAGGAGACAGGGAAAGACAGGATGTGGTGAAAAAATAGAAGTGAGAAGACAAGGAAAGGCAGGGCAAGGACAGACAACAGTGAGGAGACAGGGAGAGGCAGGGCAAGGAAAGAGACAAAGGTGAAGAGACAGGGAGTGGCGAGGTGAGGAGAGAGAGGAGTGAAGAGACAGGGATAGGCGGGGTGAGAAGAGAGACAGGGATGAGGAAAGGGAAAGGCGGCGTGTGGAAAGAGAGGAAAGCTATTGGCTTGCTTGACCTGTTTTTCTTGCCTCCTCGCTCGGTCACGTCTCATTCTCTTTCTCACCCATCTCTCTCTCTCTCTCTCTCTCTCTCTCTCTCTCTCTCTCACAGTCATGTTCACATCTTATTCCGTCAAACATCGCACATTTCTCTCTCTCACCTAGGCTGAAGAAAATCATCTGGTTGTATCAAGAATAACCTAAGAAAAAGAGGGATTCATCAAGTGTTTCTACCTTCGTCACTATGAAAGGTGTCTTCATTGCTGAATAAAATTGACTGACGGTAGCAAGAGTAAGATAAACAGAGACCATAGTACGTGAGGGATGAATTAAGAAGGTATAACCCTTCACTACGAAAGCGTACCCTATGCTGGATATCATGATCTGGAAGCATAAAAAAAATACTGGGAACGCCGTGGGCTTAAGTAACATGTCTCCGTCTTACTGAATAATTCTTTGATTCTCAGCCATCTTCTTAAGTATTTCCTCACTGGATTCGTTTTTCCAGCTTCTGTCCATCCTTTAATCTTTCCTTCTTCCCTTTTTCTCCTCTTTCTTCCTCCTCCTCCTCCTCCTCTTTCGTTCCTCCCCACTTTCTTTCGTCTCTTCTTCCTTCCTTTCTCCTTCCCCATTTTCGTCTCCCTTCCATCTTTCTCTGTGTCTTCTTTCTTTTATCAGTCCCTTTCCCTGCCGTACTAATTAACTCCTCGCCTCTCAGCAATCTTCTCATGTTACTCTCTCAGCGTATTCAGATCCCAAATTTCCATCTTACTTTTCTCTTCGCTTTCCTTTTTTACGTTCCTCCCCTCTACCCTGTGCCTCTCTTACGTTCTCTTCTTTTCTTTCTTTTCAAAATATGTTCTCGCTGGATCAGAGTCTTCCTGTTGCCGTAATACTTCTTCCCTTCTTCGTCTCTTACGGTTTCTTCTTTCCCTTCTTCTGAAATTGTTTTTACAGAGTATTTGCCTTTCTAGTTTTCATCCATCCTTCCTCCCCTCTTCCCCTTATCTCTTCCTTGTTTTCGTATCATTCCTTACCATTCACCTCTAACTGGATAAATCTTGGTGTCTCAGCAAACTTCTCAAATTTTTCTTCATAGATTTCTTTTCCACTTTGAATCTTACCTTCCTTCCTTCCCCAATTCTGTCATATTTTTCAATTTGCTTTCCCTCTTTTTCTCGTGACGTTCCTTTACCCTTCTTTACTGAATAAGTCCTCATCTGTCTGTCATCTCAGATTATTCTTCCAGTGAGCTCTAGTCCCCCACTTTCCACAATTCCTTCCTTCCTCTTGCCTCCATCTCTTTTACTTTGCTTTCCTTCCTCCCTTCTTTTCTCCTCGTCTCAAACATTCCCTTCCTTCCTCTCTCTCTCTCTCTATAACATTTCCTACTTTCCTCTCCTTCTGTAACATTCCCTTCTTTCCTCACCTTCTATAACATTCCCTTCTATCCTCTCCCTCTGTAACATTCCCTTCTTTCCTCTCCCTCTATAGCCTTCCCTTCTATCCTCTTTTCCCAGATTAATCTCTTACTGTATTAAGCTCTTTCAGTTTCCATGCGTCGTTCCTTCGCTACCCCCTGCCCCTCTTATATATTGCTTTTCTTCCTTTTCTTGTGACATTCCTTTTCCATTCCAGTCCCAGTGAATGTTCTTCGTCTTTCAGCCATCACCTCAAATTCTGCTCTCACCCAAATGAAATCTTCCTGCGTCCATTCTTCCTCTCTTCTTCCTCCCACTTCTCTGTTCCTCTTTTGTGCTCCTATCTTCTTTTACTGACATTCCTTTGCACTCCCCCGCTGTTTCTGTCTTCTTTCTCACCTACTTTGCATAATCTCTACCCGTCTTCCCCCACCTTCCCGCCCCCCCCTCTCTCTCTCTATTTTCTTCCAATTCTTCTTTCTCTTCTTTTTCCTCCTCCTCCTCCTCCTCCTCCTCCTCCTCCTGTTTATCCATAACCTCTTTTTAATGACCACATTTCTTGGCATGACCTCTGACCTTTAAGCCTCTACCAGCGCAACCTGACTTCAGGGAGGTGAGGGAGTGAAGTTGGGGGGATGGAGAGAAAAGGTGGAGAAAAGGAGAGCAAGGAAAAAAATTAATATAAATAAACAGAAATATGAGAGAGAGAGAGAGAGAGAGAGAGAGAGAGAGAGAGAAACTGAAAAAAAAAAAATCATGGTAAGAAGTAGAAAAGCAGAAACTAAACAAAAGAAGGAGGGAAGAGGAGAAAGAAAATACGACACAAAAGAGGTGAAGAAAGGAGGAGGAGGAGGAGGAGGGAAGAACTGCTGACTTTTAAAAATAATATAACTGAAAAAGAGCATCAATATATCTTCAATATGGTGACGTAATGTTCCTTTCTTGTTACTGCGATTTCACTGGGCTTGGGGAACACCTCTCGTACTTAAGAGGTTTAATGTACTATCCACTCATCTGTTTAATACGATGGCGTCTTTATTTTTATTATTATTATTACTATTATTATTATTATTATTATTATTATTATTATTATTATTATTTCATTCCTTTTACGGTCAGACGATTTTGTTCAGGACACACCCATCGCAGTTACTCCGTTGAAAATAAATATCTTCATTAACCTTCTTCATTAAGATCATATATCCATAATCATTCCTGCTATCTCCAGACGATTTTATTTAGGGACTGAAGTGTGAAGATGGTCAGGGGAGATTGAGATGGATTGGCACGGGTTCTATCTTTGCCAAGGCATTTAACAGAACAAGCAAAACCTCTGTGAGTGTTTATTGCTTTATATTTTTTTATAAAGAACCAGTCACGGCAATATAAAAAAAAATCACATAAAACATATACTAATGCATTTCAAGGTTTATATTTACTGTAAAAGTAGGAAATAATTATAAAAGTTCTGTAAAAAAAAATATCATACAGTATTATCTGGTCTTTGGGGGCGTATACTGATTTAAGAAACACAAAAATATGTATAAGTTTTTCATCCTAAATATAAAAATCCTGGAAACAATTTACATTCGACTTTCCTTCACAGGATGGATATCGAATTCTTAAAAGGAAAAATGAACTACGGTGTCTGCTTTTAAAAGATTACGAAAAAAAAAGGGGAAAAGATGAAAATTTGATCTTACAAGACTTCAATTTCATTTAACTGACACTATGAACATAAAAAATAAAATTATGGTCTTACAAGTTTAACTCAATATTGGAGATGAAAAAAAATAAAAAAAAAAATTTTAAGTCTTTTATTTCAAGTCTTGGCGATTTCAAAATTAAGAATATATCTAATACTGCAAGGCTTTGGTTTAAGAACTGGAGACTATGAACATATTTTGTATAGAAGCATGTAAAAGTGAGGCAAAGGATGCAATACGTTCTTAATGTCGAAATCTCAACACACACACACACACACACACACACACACACACACACACACACACACACTAGTAACTTCAACAAATTTGCATTTCTCTGACGAACAAGTAGTACATCCACGGCCTGGGAGCTAAAATGATAACAAATAAAATGCATATAAAAGCAAGGGTGATGAAATAATTAGAGGTAGACAGGGTGGAGGCGCACGGATAAAGAGGCACAGTCTGAGAAGAAAGTTCGCCTACTATCCCACTGTCTCTACTTCCAATGTACAGCATGTCGGTCACTTTCCTCCCTGACGCATCACAAACAGAATTATCTATAGGCAGAGTTACATAAAAGCCTCCCTCAGCTTTGGAACAGTAGCCAGCAGAGGAAAGTGTGGAATAACAGCTTGGGAATAATAGCCAGCGGAGGAAAGTGTGGAGTAGAAGAGGTGAAATACTAGGCGAACTTTTGTCTCAGGCTGCATATTAGGGGACGGGCTGGAGTGGGGTGTGGGAGTGGTGTGGAGTGGAGTGGTGTGGTGTGGAGTGGTGATGGAGAGGACTGAAGGCGTTTTTGTTGGAGCCACCCCCAGTTAACTCTGAATTTTAGGTTCATATGTGTGTTAGAATTTGGTTTTCTTCATTTAGCACTGCACCTCTCTTACCTGTCGAGTTCTGCACATAACACGTAGAAATTTTCCTATGTGTTACTTACGCAAACGCTACTGAACTAAAACTCATCCAGTCATTGCAATATCTTTTACCGCTTTATCAGGAGCGTAGGGGGCCAGGGCTAGGGTCCTTAATTCAGACGTTTAAGACTAGTGCAAAAAGATATGTTACGTAAGAAAAAATAGGCAAAATTATACTGCCTAGGTAAAGCCTCCGAACCCAACGAGAATACGACCTAAGTAGTCTGGAAACAATAACAATAATAATAATAATAATAATACTGATGATGATAATAATAATAATTATAATAATTATAAATGCAACGGGAACGAGATTTTACTTGATCATACTTTCTTTTTTCCCGTTTTTATTTATTTATTTATTCATTTATTCATTCATTTAATTATTTAATCATTCATATATTTATTTTTATTGATTTACGCTAAGCCTACACTATGGATGTAGATGACGTGATAGGATGCACTCCTTATAACTTAGATAGACTCTGGGTAGAACAAGAGATGACAGACCTCATTTACTCCCTCTCTCTCTCTCCCTCTCTCTCTCTCTCTTTCTCTCTCTCTCCCCCAGCCTAACACTATAGAAGTAGATGACACGGGAGGTTTAATTGCATTACGCCGCATGTGAAAGCAAGCGGGAATGAAATTACTTTGCTGAAATAACAGAATTATTTTTTTCCCCAAAGGTTACATTTATGGATTTTAGGGTTATGTGTCATGGTTACCTCAACAGTCAAAGATGAAAAATTAGTCTTATTTTTCTCACGTACGCTTTCTCTTATTTCTCTAGAGAATTTCGGAAGTATAGTTTTTTTTTTTTTTTTTTGGGGGGGGGAAGTACTTAGATTAAATTGCTATAAGATAAAAAGCCGTTGATAATTGATAAAAAAAAAATCAGCTTAAAAGTTTCGTCACGATACGAAGAGGAAAAACATATCTGCCACAAATACATGAAAAGTCTAATGAAAATAAGAGTAAAATTCCAACGATATGAAAATTTAAATATCTTCTACGCATAATGAGAAACACCCGACTGAATACCATCGCCTAGTGTCAGCTGGAATAAAAACTTTGATGCGACTATGAGAGGGCTAAAAGCACTGGCATTATACTTCAAGCTCCTACGACACAGTGAGATGAATAAAATCGTCTGGCGTTGGCTGGAATAAAATACGATGAGAGACGCTATTTAGAGGATTAAGAAAAAAAGGCTCCACCGTCATGAATACGAATTAACTTGGCCCCCAAAATGCCACAGTCGGTAATACGAATACCCGGGAAAAAAAGTAAAGAAAAAAAATTGTCAAATATGGGAAATAACCATATCTTCCACTTTCCCTAACGAAATCACTCCAATAATTATACTAACGAATAGGCCAGCGAAATCAACGAACATCAACAGCAGTCAAAATTCGTGGATAATTAAGGAAAAAATTCCGGGGCCCTGAATATGAATGAGGTCTACGTAAAAAATATCGCGAGGGCAGAAATATTAATACCACCCTGCGTTCCTCTCCCGCATTTCAGAGGCCACGTCGGCATGGAATGGGGGGAGGGGGCAGACCTCAAGTGGAGGGAAAGTGGAGTGGAGAGGGGCGGATGCGAAGGGGTGGAGAGGTGGAAGGGAAAGAGCGGAAGAGGTGGTAAAGAGGAGGGCAGGGGAGCGGCGGCGAGATGGAGGGGGAAGGGGTGCTATATATCAAGGGAAAATCTTAGCAACCGGATCACGTACGCCTATCTCGTTTTTTTTTTTTTTAGTTGATTCGGTACTATCTCGGTATATATATATATATATATATATATATATATATATATATATATATATATATATATATATAAAGTACGGTTTATACACTCGTACAGAGACAGATATATATCAAAATCCTCTCTCTCATTTTTACGACTACCAATCCCCGTAATGGGAAAGATATTTACTAGAAGCAGCGATTGTCTCTCTGTGTTCCATGTCCATTTATATTTGTCAGTCTGTGTCTGTCACTCTGTGCTCTCAGTTTCGTACTTTACAATTTTGGTTGCAATGACGAAAATTTTCGAAAAAACTAGGATTTATAAATCTATCTATCTATCTATAGCCCGACGCCCTAATCCCGCAAAGGGTGGCCGCAGACAAAACGCCTCCAAGTCACTCTGTCACCCACCATTTGACTCCCCTCCCTCATATACCTCTCAACTCCATCCCTCCACCTCATCCTCGGTCTACCCCTCCCTCTCCCTCCCTCCACCTCACCTACATACACCCTCTTAGTCAGTCTTTCATTCTCCATCCTCTCCACATGTCCAAACCACCTCAGTGTATTTCTCCTAATCTTTTCAACCACATCCACATCTACCCCACAACGTTTCTTCACTTCTTCATTCGTCAACCTGTCCCTCCATGTCACTCCACATGCTCCTCTCAAGTAACTCATTTCCACTGCTCTCACTCTTGACTTGTTCCCCTCTTGCAAGGTCCACGCCTCGCTTCCATACGTCAGGGTAGGGATCACAATACCATCATGCAGTGACTTCTTAACTTCCATACTCACCTCCCTATTTCTCATCACTGCTTTCAGTGTGCCAACAACCTTCCTTCCCTGCTGTACCCTTTCACGTACTTCATCCCCCAAAATTCCATCCTTACTCATCACACTACCCAAGTACTTGAATGCACTCACATTCTCCATATCCTCACCATCCAACCTCACTGCACACTCTGTGACTTCATTCCTCTCAAACACCATAACTTTACTTTTGTTTACATTAACTTTCAGCTTCCTCCTCCTACACACTGTCCCAAATTCATTCACCAAACCTTGCAACTCCCATTCATCTTCACTCAACAATACTGTATCATCAGCAAACAGCAACACCGGAAGCTTCCAAATCTCACCCTCATTCATTAGGGCCACCCCCACATCCACTGCCCTACCTTGTACCTCCTTTACGACCCCATCCATATATATATTAAACAGCCATGGAGACATTACACACCCCTGTTTCAGTCCCACATTGAGATCAAAGAACTCACTCAGCTCACCATCCACTCGCACCGTAGCCCTAGCTCCCTCGTACATACTCTTCACAGCACTCAGCAATTTCCCCTCCACTCCATATATTCTTAATACCTTCCACATACCTTTCCTATCTATTCTGTCATAAGCTTTCTCCAAGTCCATGAAGGCAGCATACACTTTCCTTCCCTTCTCTAGATACTTCTCCACTAAACATCTTAGAACAAATATCTGATCTACACACCCTTTTCCCTTCCTAAATCCCCCTTGTTCTTCTCCAACTAGCTCCTCTGTCATATGCCTAACCTTATCAATGAGTATTCTACCATATATTTTACCAGTCACACTAAGAAGGCAAATACCCCTATGGTTACCACATACTTCTCTCTCCCCTTTTCCTTTGTACAGAGGAACAATTATACCTGATTTCCAGTCCTCTGGAACCCTTCCCTCTTCCCAAGCCAATCTACACAACTTCCATATCCACTCCACAACAATCTCACCCCCATACCTAAGCATTTCACCACACACTCCATCAATTCCTGGGGCCTTTCCCAGCTTAATCTTCTTCATCGCTTCCACTACTTCCGCCCTACTGATCTCTTCCTCCCTCCTCTCATCTCTTCTTCTCCCAGCCATTCCCCAACCACTTATACTCACACTGCTCTCACTCTCTACATTCAACAAATCCTCAAAGTGCTCCTTCCATCTCCTCAATTTCTCTCTCTTCTCCACCAACAATCTATTATTCCTATCTTTCACTCCCCTACTATTTCCCCTTTCACACTGCCTTACTTTCTTTACCTCCTTCCAAAACAATTTCTTACTCTCCCTCCATTTCACACTCAGATTCCTCCCAAACTCTTCATCCACTTTCTTCTTACTCTCCTTCACCAGTCTCTTAACCTCCCTTCTCCTGCTCACATATACCTCTCTCTTCTCTCTCTCATCTTCTCCCCTTCCTCTACTCGCCAACCATTCACCATATGCCTTCTTCTTTTGTTCCACAGCTCGTTTCACCTCATCATTCCACCATGCTGTCCCTTGCACACCCTTGCATCTCCTCCTCACTCCACAAACCGCCTCACACGCTGCGCTTATCTCTTCCGTGAATATCTTACATACATCTTCCACCCCTTCCATCTGCTCTAGCTCATACCTTCCCAATCTTTCTTCCACTATGCTCTTATACTCTGTCCTCTTCTCACTATCATGCAATTTCTCCACTCTTCTCACAGGAGCTGCTTCCTCCTGTCTTCCCCTTCGCCTCCTCAACCACTTTCTTTGCAGCTCTACCTTGGCCATCACTAAGTGATGGTCCGAGACTCCATTCCCCCACCCTCTCCACACCCTTGCATCCAACACTTGTCTTCTCATTCGCTCATCCACACACACGTAGTCTATCATTGCCTTTCGTTCAACAAGTTCACCATCCATCCTCCTCATTACTCTCCATGTATACCGGTGGATCATCTTATGACGAAAGTAGGTGTTGGCTATTGCCAACCCCTTACCAGCACAGATGTCCACCAAAGCACTACCATTCCCATCTACTTCCGCTGGCACACCCCACTGACCAACCACTCCATCCACTCGTACATTCCCGACTTTGCCATTCATGTCTCCAATCAACAGCACTCTCTCGCTCCTCTCAAACTTGTCCATACATGCTTCTACTCTCGCCCAAAACTCATCTTTCACTCTTGCCACTTGATCCTCTGTTGGAGCATACACACATACAATCGCCCATGCTTGTATACCTACTTTCATCCTCACCCATACAATCCTTGCACCCACTGTTCCATACTCTCTTATATTCTCCTTCCACTTCTTGCTTATCATCAGACATACTCCCTCTCTTGCCCTCTCATTCTCACTGACTCCCGCACATATACCTACACCGTATTCCCATTCTCTCATCCTTTCACCTTTCCATTTAGTTTCAGTCAATCCACATATATCCACTTTTGCATCCTCAAGCACCTGGACAATCTCTCTCTCTTTCACTTCATCATTCACTCCTCTCACATTCCACGTTCCTACCCTCAGAATGTCCTTTGTCCGTTCCTTAGTCGTCAACGTATGGTCCGTCCGGGTCCGAGGCGCTTTATTTGCTTTTTTAGTTAGTTCTTTTTACGGGGTGGGGCACTAACCCACCACCAACCCTTTTAGTCGCCTCGTACGACAAGCAGGGATACTGGGGGAGTATTCTTGAAGCCCCCCTACCCCGAGACTAATTTGGTCCGATAAGGATTATCCGGATCCACATTTCAATATATAATTCATCTCGAAGCTTTTGGGACGAACTTTATGAATAAAGCAATTCAGTGTTAGGTTATTAACGGAACTCCTTTACTTCTGGCGTGTCTGCCTTTTAGGTCATTAATGTCGCCAAGAGTTACCTATAATTATTTAGGCATAATATTAATGTGACAAGGGTACTGCCATGAATTTCAACCCCTGTGCTGCTCAGGCTTTCTCTCGGCTGAATAAAATCGTCTGGAGTTACCGAGAATAAATGATACGAGTTCACACAAAGCAGTCGATAAGCTAATGAACTAGGCCTGGTAGGCAGTATGCAATATTTGTCACGATACTTATGAGTACTTAAAAACAAAAAATGAAAAATGGTCACGGAAACTTACACAAGGAAATCCATTCACCCTTTCGTGAAATATACAGAAACAGTCGAACACCTGAAATTTACTCGATATATTTATTTTGTTTAAATTCCTCTGAGCATTATTTTGAAAGATGCACAAGGCAATTCACCTCTAAGGCTATGTTTTCGTCTTCATTTGATTTCTCTTTCGGCAAGGCGATATTATCTGAATGAATATCCATCATTCTTCATAGCAGGATATATTGTTTTTATTCTTGGTATCGTCAGATGATTTAATTCCAATAGGGGAAACCCACTGCAATGAACGGGATTAAAAACAAAATCCATTAAACTTAAGTGCTTCCCTTTCATCCATAAACTGGCTGGATCCAGACGGTCAAAGGTCATTTACTTAATACATTAGTCTCTTCACAGCGAGAGGTCTCCATTAAACTGCATACCATCGCCTGACAGTAGAAAAACTAAAGTAGCGGAGGGTGTAACTTTTTCAGTCTGAGGAGATCATTAAGCTTTCATTCTTGCTGCCACCAGACGACTTCATTCGATTTGTGGGGAAATTTACTATTACGAAAAAGTGTTCATCCCTTCAATCCGTCTATTCTTTTTTTCTTACCCTTAGTCTTACTACTGCCAGACTCTTTTATTCAGATGAGGACAGACTTCCAGTGCTGATGGTGTTTATGAAGTCGTTATCTAGCTTCTAGTTCGAAAAAATAAAGAGTCTCCAAAGCTGAATAAAAATCGTCTGAGGAAAGCACGAAGATAAAATTAAAAACTTCATCGACCTGACATTTATAGTGACTACATCGAATCCTTTGCAAGAGAACATTGTTACCTTAAAAAAAATCGTCTGGTAATCTCCGGAATTTTCGGAATTATGCGCAAAAATCGTCTTCGCTGACCACGGATGAAGACTTCCTGGAATGGTTTTGACATGAGATACTGGGAGAGAATGGAGAGATGGTTTTCAATTTCTGGGATAATGCTCAGTCATCCATTTCTTGCTATTGTGGGAATTGCTTCTCTTACCTTGCCTTCCCTCCCTTTCTGTTCTTCCTTTCTCCTGTCTCTGATTTTTCCTTCCTCTCATCCTTTAATTGTTATTCCTTGGTCTAGTGCCTTCTTTCTTCATTTCTTCCACTCTCCTTCTTCCTGTAACACTCATGGTTGCTTTGTTTATCTTTCTCGCATCTTATTCCTTCCTTCCTCCATTTCTTTATACATGTTCTATCTTCTCTTTATAAGTGTCTTCATTCCTTCTCTCCGTCTCTGCCTTCTGTATTAATTCCTCTCCATTCGGGTTTATTTTTTTTTATCTTCCTACCTCTTCCTCGTATACTTTCCTTTCTTTATCCCTTCCTCTCTGTATTCCTTCCTCTTTATCTCCTCTTTTTATATCTTGTTCGGTCATTTTTTTCTCTCTCACTGTAACTACATTGTTTATTCTACCGTCCTTCCTCTTATTTTTTTTCACCAGAGAGAGAGAGAGAGAGAGAGAGAGAGAGAGAATCAAGTTCGATAGGGCCCGGGAGACTGAAATTACTTCCATCAGGAAAATCAACTTAGCGTCCTTACTGGCCACCCTCATCCTGTCTAGAGAGGCAGATAGATGTAAGGAGAGATAGAAAGATAAACAGATAGATACACGGACTGACAGATGAAGATAGATGCATAGATAGATAAACGTAGATGCCGAAAAAGAGATAACGATCCTGTTCAATAACATTCTGATAATAATTTACAAAAGTTAGGTTGTAATACTATGCTTAGGAAAATCTCATATTGTTAGAAAAATAGGCCGATTGATACCCAGATAGCTAAGTAGATAAACTGATAGGTAGATAAAGATATAAATGGATATAGATAGACATTGGTACACAGACAGAATAGTAGGTTACATAGAGTACATACTCGTATATCTGTACTACTGTACATATAATTCTTTGGAGATGCAGCTTACATACATTACAAGGCAGTCACCGCTGAGAATCCCGTAAGAGATGGAATGAACGAAATCTAGCCCAGTTTTTAACCAAAGCCAAATAAAAGAGCATGAGAAAGAAAGAATGAATATCAAAAAGAGCCAAAGTATAAATAGAGAGAGAGAGAGAGAGAGAGAGAGAGAGACAGAGACAGAGACAGAGAGAGAGAGAGAGAGAGAGAGACAGAGACAGAGACAGAGACTAAGAAGTAAACAAATCACTAACTTATCTCTAACGAGGACCCAAACCACAAAGTACTGTACAAGGAGGAGAAACTTAAAGGAACTCAATATTCAGCCAAAGTCAAAGCGAAAAATAAGAAAATACGAAAAGTAACTAAATCTCTCCCAATCCAGAGGAAAGCGAACGATAAAAAAAAAATAATAATAATAATTCCATTTTCAATCACATCAAAACCAGAAACTAAACGAAATAGAGAGAGACTATGTACATAAACATAAGCTCAATCTCTAGAGATAGGCTATACTATAGAGCATCCTTCTATCTATCTACCTGTCTGTCTGTCTATCTGTTTGTCCGTGTAATTAAAAGAACTGAAGAAAAAAACTCCAAACAAACCCAAACTCTACACTTACAAAATGACTTGTGGGAAAAGACGAAAATCCTACGACCATAAATAAAGCAGGAGGAGAAGTTTGGCCAAACTCTACCAGGGGTCACGTTTCTCTCTCTCTCTCTCCATATATGTATACCGGCATATTTCTTAAACTTGTGCAATTGTCTTTCTACTACCGTTAAAATCGGACCATCTTCCATTAACCATTAAATCTCTCTCTCTCTCTCTCTCTCTCTCTCTCTCTCTCTCTCTCTCTCTCTCTCTCTCTCTCCCCCCCTCTCTCTCTCTCTCTCTCTCTCTCTTTCCTGCGGACTCGAGGGGGCGGAAATATAGGTTCTAAACTTTTGCGCTGATTTTTTTTTTCTTCGTCTTGACCGTGTCCTTCGTGGCCCCGGAGTATCCACACACTCGCCTGCCAAGACCTTACGCTGTTTTATCTCCTCCTCCACAAACTTATTCTTCCACCCACCCTTCTTACTCTTCGTTTCCTTTATTTTCCTCTTCTTCTCTTCATCCTCAATATCCAACGGTGGTCTTGTTGCTTTTAGTCTTCATACTTTCACAACCACTTCCTCTTTCATTATCCTCTTCTTCACTTACTTCTTCTTCTTCCTCTGTTCATCCTCGCAGTGTTCATTTAATTATTAATATTTTCCCTATCTACAGCCTTTACTTCTAACTGAACCGCCTATGCTCCTTATTTATCATGTTCTCTTTATTCTTAGTCTTCATCTTCATTCGGTCTTTCTGTTTTCCCTCTCCCAATATGTTCTTGTATCCTGTCTTTCCTTTTCCCCTCCTCATCGTTCCCCCCTCTCCCCGCCTTCCCATCCCACCCCCCCTTACCCCATAGGCCTCCCTAAACTGTCACCTCCCCATCTGTCTCCTCCAAACTCATCATTTAATCATTTTCTTTCCACCCCCAGGCCAGATACCTTTTTTTTCTCCCATCCATCTGTCACCTTTCTCCCCACCATCGATCCCTCCAGTACATCCCAAGACTTCATCCGCATCTCCTTTCCTGCTGCTATCTTTGTCTCTACCTACCTACACCCTTTGCATTATCTGCGTCTCTGTTTCTTGTCGTATTACTCCATTCTCCCGTGTTTGCATTCTTATCTGTTTTTGTTCATTCTCTCTGCCTCGTGTTCGTAGAAGAGGATAATCTCGTCCTTGTTACCTTGTTCTGTCTCTACCTTGTCTTGCTTTTTTCTCGTCTCTGTCCATCGTCATTAACATAATCCTACTCACATTCTAGTCTCGTCTTACAATTCTTTGTTTTCTCGTGTCTGTCTTTACCTATTCTCGCTCTTATTCATAGTGTAAAAAAAAGTAACAGTATTAATTTTAAGTCTGAAATTTAGTATCCTCATTTCTAAAACAAGTTTCAGTTTGTAAAATATCCTTCAGGTATTTCAGCTTTACTAGGTGTTGCTTCTATTTACCTTCCTGAACGGTAAATTTCTAGAGTTTGAAGTGTTGAGGAATGCCTTCTGCTTTGCTCTCCTGATCTTGAATTTTTTAAAAGGAGATATTAAGTTTTCCTGTCAACATATTTGCCGAACCACATCAAAAGGACCATAGGATCTGCGTAGTGTGTGTATCTGAGGAAATTCTCTCTCTCTCTCTCTCTCTCTCTCTCTCTCTCTCTCGTTTTTTGCTCCATTTATCTTACTTCACATTTTTACTGCAACAAGCTATCATCCTTTCAAACCCCCGACCATTTCAACCTTCCTCTCACACACTATTGCTTTTCCTTCTCCTTCTCTTCCTCTTCCTCCTCCACTTTGCCCTTCTGCCTCCACCTTCTCTCCTTTATATTCCACTTCAGGTTCTCTTCTTTTCACCTTATTTCCTCCTCCATCTGTCATTCTTCTCCTTCCACCTCTTCGCTAGTTAACCCCATCAGTCTAATAACGTAATATATATTTTATTCTTGCCACTTCCAGACGATTGTGTTCATTTTAAGATAGGCTTTTCGAATTGGAGGGTCTAGACGTAACCTTTAACATTTTCTTTACTAGGGATCTCTCTCTCCCTCTCTCTCTCTCTCTCTCTCTCTCTCTCTCTCTCTCTCTCTCTCGTTAGGAGCAAGAATGAAAGAAGGAGATACATTTTGGGCCAAAGGGATAAGTTTCGTCCCTCGTCATTCCTTTTCGCTCACCTGTTTGCATTTATCACACCCACCTTTTTCTTTTCCTCTCCTTCCCTTATCTCAAACATCTATTTTATTTCTCCCAATCCTGTATTCTCCCTTTCACTTTCATTTCCATTACTTTCCTATATGTCACGCTTTCATCCTCACTTCCTACCTTTTAATTTTCACTTCTCTCTCGCCTCCACTTTCCGTATTCTCCTCCTCCTCCACTACTTCACACCTGATTTCCACTTCCCTCCTCTCCCACCTCCACCTAGTCCCTTCTCCACTTCTTCCCACCCTCTCATTTCCCTCCCTCACCTCTACATTAAACCTTCAATTATTAACACCCTGTTAGTTCCTCTCGTACTTATACTCCTCTCTCTCTCTCTCTCTCTCTCTCCTACTTCCTTCCCTCACTCTCACTTTTTAATTTTTAATTTTCTCGAACCTCCACCTAACTCCCACACCTACACATCTCTCCCTCTCCTCCACTTCCACCTTCAAATTTTCTCTCTCACCTCCACTTCCCTCCCTCTCCTCCACTTCTCTCCACCTTCCAGTCTTCTCTCTCACCTCTACCTCCCTCTGGCACCTCCACTTCACCTGCCGTGAATCTCGGGCCGCCTCTCCCCGCCTATCTCGTAAGTCCTGTGGTTATGGTAAAGAAGGCTTCATCCACCCGACGCTAATCTGCTCCTCTCTCTCTCTCTCTCTCTTCTCTCTCTCCTGACGTTAATATCCTCCTCTCTTTCAGCCTCCTCCTCCTCCTCCGCACCTCACCCTAACTTTTTTGGTGGGGTGTATAATTCTCTCTCTCTCTCTCTCTCTCTCTCTCCACATCGTTTTCTCAAGCCTGGAGACTTCTCTTAGATTAATTTCCATTGCTCGTGGCTTTCCTCCCATCTGTCATTTTGCTGACTCTTTCTCCTATTAAACCTGTGCCCATTTTTTTTGCCGACGTCAGCACTCCGCCCCTGACATATTCCAGACTTGTGTCATATTTGTTTTTTCTCTCCTTTTATTATTTTTCTGGTGATTTGGACTTGACATTTCCTCCTCCATTAACCCTCATCTTAAATTGCCTCGGATGAGCGATATTTCTCTGCTCTCATTTGGTCAACGGCAGAGGTTTTCGCTTAACCCTTCCAGTTCAGTGACTTTTTTCCGCCTTATTCTTGCTATTTCCAGACGATTTTATTCAGCTAAGGATAGACTTTCGAGCTGGAGAGGCTAGATACAGGTTTAACTGACCCATTCACTAGCAATATATAATAATAACAATAATAGTAGTAGTAGTAGTAGTAGTAGTAGTAGTAGTATAGTAGTAGTAGTAGTAGTAAAAAAAATAAATACAAAGCTTTCCCCTTCAGCTGAATGAAATCGGCTGAAAGTAGCAAAAATTGAACGAAAAATACATCGTCGGATTCATGGAGTTAACTACAAGAAAACCCTACTTATTTTTACCAAACTTGGAAGGGACGCTTGGCACTGAAAGGATTAAATTCCCTTTCTCATTCTGGCTCCGCTATTGTAAAAACGAGAATCAGATGGCTAATTAAAATCCTCATTCCATTTTCAACCCTCCTGCGGCCGTAATATATGATTTGGGAGTGCGGGGGCGTAAGGTAAAGCCCTGCCATTTCGGACAGGACATTAATTTGGTTCAAACTAAATGATAGGAAGATGTACTTGGCTTATACTTGTCGCTAAGTGTGCTCTGTAACGTGGCATGCAGGCTTACTACATCTTGGTTCGTGTTCTCGTCAAACACCTTTTACTTACCAGTTTATTTCTGCTTACCGCTCATTAAAATCCTTTGTGTTATTTTTGCCTTATCTATTCGTGTTTAGAGAGAGAGAGAGAGAGAGAGAGAGAGAACAATAAGTCGCCTACGAAAAGGTACCAGGGAGCTTCCTTACCCGGCAAGAATACGGATCCCAGTACTCACATCTGCCCCATAAATGACCATCTAAAACTTGGAATTACACACATCTTTGCACTTTAATTTTTTGCCCTTCATTTTTGTTGTAATCTTTCAGTCAGTTTTTAAATCAGTTTAAGAAAGATCTCTCGCACTGAACGGGCAAATGAAGACCGTATCCACTCCAGTTTGAAGATTATCTTCTAAGCGTAATAATATCGTGTCTAAGGATCAGAACGTGAAAAAAAAAAAAAAACTCATTTGAGTGAAGTGACTTATAGTATGGTAATTTAATTCCTTTCGTTTCTATACTTAGCAAGATGGAAGATGAACGTAAAAGTCAAACGGTATTATGGCTCCCCAATCATCGACTTCCCTATCGACTTCTCTTTTCGCCCCAAAGACATTTCAGACTCAACAAGTATATATAGGGAAGGTGGTGGTGGTTCGCTGTTTCGTCCTCAACGCTATCGAGAATGTGAGTGGAGGCAAGAACATGACAGCTTCAAGCCTCGATCCAATTTGTCTTCTTCCCACCCAACAAATACCCGGGGATCTATCGAAGGGAGAATATGCGAAAGAGAACAGGAAATCCACCCCATATTTCTTGTCCTCGATTTCCCTCTTGTCCCCTGGCTGAGCGAGATATAGGAAGGAAAGGAAAAACAACATATATCGCCCCCACTTCCTTCGTCTCACCATCCCACAAATATCACTCAGCAAGGGAAATCTATAGAAAAGGACTGCTAGTAAATTTAGTTCTTCCCCTTCCTCCCCTTCCTGTTTCCCCTGTTTCCTTTCGTCTCCATACTTACCAAGAGAGGTAGTGATGGCAAGTATAAATGACAGTTATAGCCTACCATTCCATTCTCCTCCATACCCATGACTGAGAATGGGGGATAAAGGTGAAGCAACGACATCACCGAAGTCTCTCTCGACACCCACGGTAAGTTCTGGGAAGCACAAATCTCACTTAACTCTTAGCCGGGCAGGACGCCAAAGTGTTATTATAATCAGGTTACCGCCAGACAACAACATTCAGCCAAAGGAGACCTGTGCACAAAGAAGGGTTTCAGCTCTCACCCCACCCCATACTCCTTTCCACCACGGAGATACCACGGATCCTACAAGGGGGAAGGGGAGTGGGTAGCAGAGACACCCCCAACCTACCACCTCTTAAACATGTCTCCACCACATTAACCCAGATGTCGTATTCATAAACAATCTTTGCCTTGAAACAGGTGTAAGGTGAACTCCTTATACTATTATCTTCACTCACACAACTATAAAACACTTCACAATCAAAACTGTGGGAAGAATAAAGTTTAAAATAACAAAATATAACAATTCCTACAAATATGTAAGTTATGTGCAGACTTGTTGATGTAAGACTTGGCTAAAAGCTTCTGTGAATAAGGGCCGGGTGTGGCGAGGGAGGAGGGAGGGGGGGGCAAGGGGAGACTAAGTGAGACTCGGGGACCCATTTGCCGTGCTGTCCCCTTGGCTGGGTGTGTGGGGGAGGTGGTCCGTAAATGGGAACCTGACAATTACCTCCCTCCTCTTGCCATCGTTGTACGGGTGCTTAGGCCCACTTGGACGCTGAGTGCAAGGAATAGGGGAAGATCTGGGATTTGTGGGTAATTTCTGACTCTAAGTGCAAGGAATATGGGAAGGTTGCGAGTTTGTGGGTATTCTTTAAAGCTTGTGGTTGTGGGAATGATTCCTTGGGGAAATTTGCTGTTAACAGACCTTTGGAGATAATTCATTTCTTCTTTACTTCTGATATCAGTGGCATTCTTATTTGTAATACCTGATTTCTCCCTCCCTCCCTCCCTCCCTCCCTCCCTCCCTCCCTCTCTCTCTCTCTCTCGACCGTGAAACATGACAAATAGGCATTCTCGAATATCGCAGAATCAGATATGGAAGATCTGATGTGAGATTTATCGTGCTATGCCTGGTCCTCAGATGGCCCAGGACAGATGTTGTGGTTAGGGTTAGGGTTTTTTCCTCTCCAAAGTGAATTTTTTTCCCACTTTTTCCTGTTTCTGGACCCCGAAAGATGGTGGTGGTGGTGGTGGTGATCTTCTCTTCTCTTCTCGCGTTCAAGATGATGAAAATGATAGACATGATGATGATGATGAAGATGATGGTGATTGACGATGATGAATGAATCTAACAGTGACGATCTGTTGCTAAATAGGCTACTGAACCGGCAAATCATACTAATAACACCTATAGATATACCTGTTCTTCTATAAAGTTTTTAATAATTTTGCCTTTCAAAAAAAAAAAAACTTGGCTCCTAATATATTTTAATTTGTGTCTGTCTGTCTCTGCACTGTGATGTTCCTCGCATACTCTGATTTTAGGTAAACTTTATAAGGTACCTTTTAACCCAAGGGAATGATGCAACAATGACGACGATTTAAATTTTTAAAGACCTGTTCAATTCTCTAAAAAAAATAATCCGCTCCCTCCCTTTCATTTGGACTCTCCTCCCCAACTTCGCTCCTCTCCCTTTTTTTCTCTTCTTTTTTTCCCCACAACAATCCCTTAACATCAGCTTTTCTGTTTATCAATCTCTCTTTTCTCAGTTCGTTTTTCTCTCTCTCCTTCTTCGTCGGCCCTGACACTTCTACACTATAAATTCCTTTCCCTCTTTCCCCTTTACTGATACTTTTTCTTTCTCTCTCTCTCACACACACACACACACACACACACACACACACACACACACACACACACACACACACCTCACCCATTCCAAAGTCCCATCTTTTCCTTGATGCATTGCCCCCTCTTTCATCCTGCCCTGGCACCCTCGCTGGCTCTCGCTCCCACCTCGTCTCTGCACCCACCATCTTTATCCTGCACCTTTCACATGCAAAACACACACTTTACCCTAAGCCAGATATTATACAGTGCCCCGTAAGTGGGTTTTCCGGCGGTGAGGGTGAGCATATGCCTTCCTTCTTGGGCTTTTGTTAGAATGATCTGCTTGCTGATTTCCTTCACAAATTATTCACGCTTCCTTAAAACGCATTCTTACAAACCCAAGTTCTATTTCTTCAGTGCCGGATAAGTGGGTTTTCCGGCGGTGAGAGTGAGCAGATGCTTTCCTTCTTGCGCTTTTGTTAGAATGATGGACTTGGTTATTACTCTGACAGATTATTCGTGCTTATATACAGACCGTCTTTCCAGTGAGTTTCCCGGGGGTAGAAGTGAACAAAGGTATTTCTTCTCGGACTTTTCTTGAAAGCGATCGACTAGCCTATTATTATGACATTTTTCATGTTTATATACAAATCGTTTCTATTAATCCTTCACACTTATGTCCATTTTTTTCTTCTTAATTTCTGAGTAAATGCGTTTCCGGGGAAGAAAGACAGCATATGCATCTCTTCAATTTATCAAACTGATGGACGTACGTTTTACGCTAACATTATTCGTGTTTCTTTAAAACAATTTCTGTCAACCACCTCATCTGACAGCATTATTTTTTACCTAGGTAAGTGAGTTTTGGGGGGTGAACCTGACCATTACATACTCCTCCCAGTACTTTACAGGACAAAATTTGCATTACTTTGGCAGATTATTCGCGTCTATTTGAAACTGATTTCTTTGTTGACGTTACGTGTGATGTGGTTTTTAAATTATTTTATTGGCTAGGTAATATTCTGATGGTGAACTTGGACATACCTACCTATTATTTATCAGAGGGACAGATTTGCGTCTTCCCTTGGGAATGCATCATGCTCGTTTTAATACCATTTATACTAGTATCTCTTTTATAACGATTTTACTTAATTCATTCTCACTACAACAAGACGGTTTTACTCACCACGGGAGGAAATTCTCCCTGAGGAGTAACACGTTTAATAGAGAAAATATGAAGTGCTGAATGTCTTTTTTTTTTTTTTTTTTTTTCTCTCCAGACACAAAAATCTTTCCCACACTAAAAAACCACCAATATCATCACAGCCAACTTTGGGTCACCCCGCGGACCAAGGCACTGACACCGCTGCGTCTCCTTCCAGCACCTTAACTCACAAGACACACCAACTTCTTACTTCCCCTCGCATCCAACAACTACTTCCTAAACACGACACTCAGGGGGGGCTTGCCAGAGGCTAACTTGAAAGCATACATCAAAACTCTCACCTCTGCTGCCAGTTTCTCAAGGAGGGACGCAGGAAGATCACAGCCACTCCCATGTTCCTCATTTGCGACGCGTAGAGACCTGAGGCTGGGCTTAGAGTAATCCACACCATTTACCCTTTCACAACGAGGGGGTCTATCCTTAACCCCTTCAACCCGATGACATATTTCTTATTTTCTTCGTTCTATCTCGACGATTTTATTCAGCTCAGGATGGACTCTTATAACCGGATTAGTCGGATATAGGCGACACGAAACCCTCTCATATCAGAGGCTTTTTCGAAGAAGGATAACGGAGGATGGATATAACACGGTCGGAATCCAAAACTACGACACATGAATCAATAGGTTAACTGGATTGATTTTATTTAGTAATGTGAAGATTAAATTAAGAACATCATCCCACGAAGGCATGCTAACCAAATCTTCTGACGGTAGCAAGCATGAAATTACACACACACACACACACACACACACACACACACACACACACACACACACACACACACACACACAAGGGCACGCTAACGAAATCTTCGAAGGTAGCAAACATCACACACACACACACACACACACACACACACACACACACACACACAAAACCACGCATCTCCACCATCAGCATCTCGGAGTAACGAGAGGAGGTGAGGCAAGGGGGGAAGAGGGTGGCAAAGGAGGGGAGGGGGCATGAAAAATGAGCCTACTGGAGATTGTGACAGCTAACAATTAATTTCTTAAAGGGGGGCGGTGGGGGGCGGTGAGGGGTGGTGGGGGGGAGTCGGGGGCAATTTAAGTTGGCCTGAATTAATGGTAAAAACGCCGCCGATTGTTAAGGAGCCACAAACTTTGCTAATTACGAGACCAATCTAATTTTCATCGTGAGTCCGCTTAATTGCCCGTGTAATTTAGACGTAAAAAATGAATGCGATGGGGGTCTTGTTAGTAGGTCAGGTTTTGGGGAGGTGTGTGTGTGTGTGTGTGTGTGTGTGTGTGTGTGTGTGTGTGTGTGTGTGTGTGTGTGTGTGTGTGTGTGTTTTGAGAGGTGATGGGTGAAGTGAAGGTTGATTTTTTTTGGGGGGGAGAGAGAGAGAGAGAGAGAGAGAGAGAGAGAGAGAGAGAGAGAGGGGGGGGAGAGGGGGAACCTAAACTGTTCCAGTGAAGAAGTTACATAATTTGTTTATTCTCTTATATACTAGTGAAAAAAAAAATAAGGTACTTATTATAGCAAAATTCGTGTGAAGAAGAGTACTTATCAACTTTCAACAAGAGGATGTCCTTTTCAATATTTTGCTGCTACTCAGACTATTTTTGTTGAGAATGATAATTTTATTTCCGAGCATAGGGGTTAGACAGACTTCATTAAAATCCTCTTTTACTCTAAGAGATCTCTATGAGCAAAAAATAATAATCTGGAGGTAGCACTATTAAAATTTAAAGTACATAACTTCTGTGAAAAAAAGACTTTCATGATCGCTTCTTTCATCACAACGACAGACGATTTTAATTAGTAGATAGTGAGCATAGGAGAGCGTTGCTGCTGTTACCATTACCCTTCTCATGATCGGCTGGGACTTCTCTCGTGTTTTACTTTAGCTAACGCCTGATAAGTTTATTCAGCTGGCAGTGAGTGTAGGAGCCTGAGTGTTCATCCTGTTCCAGTTAATCCTCTCATGGTTGGAACGACTCGAGTACTGTATGCCAGTTACCGTCAGATGATATCCAGCCAGTGAGTCATGAGAGTCTGAGTATGTTGTTGTTATAGTTTATGCCTGGCTTAAGCTCATGTCCATATTTTCTTCTCGCAGACAAGAGATGGGAAGGCATAAAGCTCTGTTGCATTTCTTTCTTTCTTTCTTTCTCTCTCTCTCTCTCTCTCATGCATCCTATCTTTCCTGTCACCCCCCTCCAACATTTCTTTCCATACCTCCCCTCCCCATCTCACGCACCCCTCTCAACCCCTTCCCATCGTTCCTCTCTCCCCTTTCCTCTTCCTCACGTACCACCCAACCTCATGTATGTAAATCACGTGGGCTTCTCCTCTCAATCGCTGGGATGAGGTGGGGATATTCCTAAACCCCTTTCCCCCCTGTCCTTTCTCCTCTCATTTTCCCCTATTTTTCTCCGGTTACTCTTACTATTTCCCTTATACGCCTCTTTTTCTGTGCACACCTCCACTCTTTTCCCCATACACTCTTGTCTTCCCTGAACACTTTTTCTATATGCTGTAAACTCTAAATTCATTTTTTTTTTTTTACCATATTTTTCTACTGGAAATAATTCTCTGGTACCCTATTCCATCCTGTTATTGTTATTTGCTATTCCCAGGTACTCTGTCATTTCTCTTCTATCATTTTCCCTCTGCACGTATCAATTCCCAGATACCTGTATTCTATTTCCATCGGCACAATTATTCCCTATATGTCCTGATAACTCTCCATCTCTTAAACGCAATTTTATTATTAACTCAAATCAGTGTAAAACTCCCTTCCCAATAAACATCCCGAACATCGATCTTGGCCCCAGCATAAGCCTTACTGCAGGTGATTTAAGCTGAAATGAAAGATATTTGCTCACTTTTGGTCTCGGAATATCCCAATCAGTAGAACAAATATTCCTTCCACGCTGCCTCGCCTCCCAGCCTTGCACAGATGAGCAGACGAGATGAAAAAATTTTGATGCCGTGTATTTGATTAGTGAAAGATATATATTTATTCCCATCAAGCACTATTGTCCGTAGTCTCATCGGGTGAGGAAGCTCCCTAACACCTTTTCCTAAGCGATTTATTCTGCTTATTGCACCTTACTGTCCTCTTCTATGCTGCATAAACCCTTCCAATATCGCCATAATCTGTATAAATAACGTACAAAAGAATATTAACCAGCCATATCAAAAAATAAATCGCTACGGAGAAGGTGTTAGGGTGCTACCTTAACAGTCCAAAATACGTGCCCAGGGAGTTTTTCAAGTAACTGGGATCATCAACCCCTCATTTCAATAAAGTTTTTTGCATTTTACTCTTACAATTATCTAACAGTACTACTCAACGTGGGAAATATTTTTGGAACTAGGGGATTAGATACAGCCCTCAAAAACCCCCAACTGAGCGAGAAATATTTCCTACGTGGAATAAAATCGTCTGGAGGTAGCAAGAACAAGCCAAAAATAGGACCTCAGTTTGAAGGGATTAAAACTGTGGGTAAAGAGTATGAACAAAGCCCTGTTTCTGGTGGTAATTTTTGAAAGCATGATGATGACAGTGCACGTCAGACCTTTCTTTATCATTACTAATTACGCTCTGTAATGTGGGATGCAGGACGATCACAGCTAAGAATTACAAATATTCAATAATTAACTTTAACAATCATGGAGCTTCTTCGGGCACACGATTTTAATAATATGGTCGTAGGCTCTCCCAAAAACTGTCATTGCTGTCCTTTTTTTTTTTTTTTTTTTTTTTTTTTTTTTTTTTTTTAAGAGGCCATGTGTCCGAAAATATGAGCTCATTCCAGATAATTACAGCTATGAATATAAGAGACACCGGCTAACTGCTTGACACAATCTCGAGTGGCATGGTTTATACTTTTTTCTCACACAAAGAGATTAATATAAAAGTCAAAATAAGTCTCTTTTAAGATTTTCTCAGCTATTAAAAAGAAATGTCTCAATTTGAAACAAAATTCCACGAAGATAATTGCGTTTTTTAATAAACTGTGTAAATTCAAATGAAATTACTATCGTCTATGTTTTAAGCGCAGATTATTTACACCCGCTGATAACAATGCCCTTTATACTCGTGGGGTTCTGAACTAAAGACGTAATATTCCAACACAACCCACGTAATTATGTGATTAAAGATGATTAGTCTCACCACATCTCACTAAGTTTTTATATGGTTTCCAAGCAGCGTAAGACAACTAATTTGAAACGCATAAGTTGTCGACAGTAGCATGACATCTATCCACTTTTAGTCGAGTAATTATGGGTTTCGTATATTATGTTATGGAAAAAGTGTTGGCTCCGGAGACTTAACCACTAAGTTTCGAAAATCAATGCTCTCTAGCCTGCTTTCTCGTTGGTTTTGGAAGCACCTTAACACCTCGTCCGAAGCGATTTATTTTACTTATTATACGTTACTATCGTCTTCTGAGTTGCTTAAAGCATTCTAATACCGCCATACTCTGCAAAAGGTACGAAATTATATCAACCAGCCGGATCCAGAAATAAATCGCTTAGGATTAGGTGCTAGGGTCTCCTCGCTGAACGAGAAATGGGTCCTCCGTCTCGTAATTCTCTAGTAACTGTCTCGTAATTCTATCGCAATAAAGTGACTCAGTATGAAAGTCCAAAACTGTGCAATCAGAGAAATGACTTAATTTAAAACGAATTTCTTGTCTTTGTTTATGCGTCATGGGTATACAATATTACTAGGATTAATTACTTACTCACAAAAAATTTAGAAGACACCTGCTTCACCGACATTTGTTTTCTGTTTCGATGCGTCGACCTGGAGAGGAGCTAGTGCAGTCATGGTTGCTTAAAACATTCCTCAGACGAAACTTGGATAATAATTATTTCCCAGACTCCACACCTGCTAAGAGTGTCTACGAAAGGGCTGGAGAGGAGAGGAGAGAAAAGAGAGGAGATAGGAGGAGATGAGAGGACAGAAAAGAAAAGGAGAGTGGAAAGGAGGAGAGGAGAGGACAAAAAAGGAGAGGAGAGGAGAGGAGGGGAGTGGAGAGACGAGACGAGACGAGAAGACAAGAGGAGAGGAAATGAGAGGAGAAGAGAGGAGTTGGTGTAATGCAGTGAAAAATGCATCTTGCTTGAGTGGAACCATCTGAAATACACTTCATTAAAACCAAACCTTCAACTCATACAATACCTGCTTCCACGACTGTACATTTACCGCGTGTGATGTTAGGAATGGCAGGGAAGGACCCGGCGTAATGCAATGATCCCGGCAGAAGGAAACTAAGTGCTCGGCAAATTAAACGTATAACTCAACGCTGGGGAAAACTAATGACTTGCTTCTTGTAACTTTGCCCTGTGTGTGTGTGTGTGTGTGTGTGTGTGTGTGTGTGTGTGTGTGTGTGTGTGTGTGTGTGTGTGTGTGTGTGTGTGTGTGTGTGTGTGTGTGTGTGTGGCTTATACTAAACAAACATCACCAAAACCTTCTTACTTCTAAAACACACACAACGGCACTTAACTCTAAATACAGGTTCCAATTCCTACATTATCCGTATACTACCACGTCTGTAACTGAAGATTTAAAGTATGTAAATTTAGTGAGTGTTACAAATAGCCAATTTCCCCGTGGACTGTACGTTCCCAACCCACAAATTAACCTCTGACCTACGCCTATCCAGCACTCCACATTATTCCCTACGCAGGCCTAATGACTCCCCGGTTCCTCTGCCAAACGATAGTCTTAAGATAAACTTGTAATTTTGTGCCTAATACTATTGAATCTGTCAGCCCCCTCCCCCCTTTCTTTTCCTTCTAATTTTTCTTCTATTCCTGAGACTGACAACCTGAATATTACTACTCGCGTCAGGCCGCCTATGCTTGTATGGTCCGTCATTTTTTTTTTGAGGGGGGAGGGAGGCTTTGAAATCAATTATGTATGAATAAACTGCCACGTGGTAGAGTTTGAAGATGATGAACTGCCCTCTGCTGGCTCCGTAACAGAAAAAAAAAAAAAAAAAACTATTGATCGATAACTATAGTAATTTCTCTAATAAAATATTTCTCGGAACTTTGAAAAAAAAAAAAAAAAAACTATAAAACTGGTGCTATAAGGAGTGTTCATTAAAAGTTTCATCAAAACCGGGCCACGCGTCTAGAAAGGGTAGCTAGATTAACCTTTATAAAGAAAGACAACTATCCATTATTACACAGATCTTCGGACGAATACTGTTACCGCTACATGATGTTTAAGGGAGACTACTCGAAGCGAATGGGTTATTTATAATGATTATATCAACTGGGCGCACTAATGACCATAGATTAAGTGCCTTTGAAATTTCTCCATCAGGTTAATTGTCTGCGGCGATTAAATCAAGCAGGCGCACTTTAATCTGCATAAATAGTGAGAGCAGGAATATCTATCCAGGCTGACCTTTTACCTGACAGCCAAAATGCTGCAAATTATGCTATGTAATTAACAGCTTTTACTCCTTCACTCCGATAACGTACTTTTACATTCTATTCTCTCCGACATGGAGTGCATGTTTTCACCTGTTTGTTTGTTTGTTTGTCTTTTAGCAGGATTACTTAAAAATTAAAGAGAGATTTGAATATTAAGAGATAGTGATAGGCTGATTATCTACTCCGCCTCTCATAACAGGATTTTAAAGTTTTACGTTATGTGTGGTGCCCCAGAAATAGTTGAATTTAAGTAAACGATAGAGAACATCCGCCTGTGTTAAGAGCACGGCGGGTGTAACATTTTGCTCGGTGTGTGTGTGTGTGTGTGTGTGTGTGTGTGTGTGTGTGTGTGTGTGTGTGTGTGTGTGTGTGTGTGTGTGTGTGTGTGTGTGTGTGTGTGTGTGTGTGTGTGTGTGTGTGTGAACTGTATAAAAAAACATCCGAAATTAACCAAAGCTGGTGAAAATATTAATGGTGACCAAGGACATGACGCACTGTGTTTAAAAATATGTGAATGATCAAGACCACAAGCAAGTTATCTTAAAAAGTTTGCATCAGATTTAGATAAAACCTTGTGGAAAGGTTCAGGATAAGGCATGGATGAAAGCAGCTGATTTCAAGAACAAGCCGCGAAAGGTGGAAGTCACAGGGAAAGCTTAAAGGACAAGGTCACAAAGTAAGATGAACATAAAAGTTTTGATCCAATTTAACCTAACCTTAAGCTTTGGAGTAAGACAAGGATGAGGGCCCTCGATTTTAACCAAAGATCAAGGTCAAAGGGCAAGGTCAAAGTTCATTCCATGTGTGTCTGTGAACAAAATAAACAACTTATGGAACAAGTTGAGGGGCAGCCAATGTACAGGCAGTGTTTTATAGAACAATATGTCAAAGGTCAAGGTCAACTTCAACAGTGTTATCCAAGAACAGTTCAGGGTAAGGCAAGAATAAAATGATTGGATTTTGACAACAAATAATCAAGGCCCGGGTAATAAGGCAGGGTTCAATGTCCGACTTTATACCTTACACAGCTTTAATAGGATTCACACCAAAATTGCAGGAAAAATGGATGAAGAGATTTGATTTTCAGAGCAATGTCAAAGGTCAAGGCTAACGCAAACAGTTCAGTTCCAATTTCAACCGGACTTGGTGGAAGGGTTAACGGTCAAACAAGAATGAAGTAACCCGACTTAAGAAGAATCGATAGAAGGTCAAGGTCACGCAGCAGTCATACGCTCCACCCCTACACCAGAAGGGCGCAGGTGATGTACATATTAACGTGACCAACCACAGGTGACAACTGTCTCTTTTTTCTGATTTGTCAAACTTTTGTGTGATCAGGAGGCAGGTCAGTGTATCCAGTTTGGAAAAAATATTCTTTAAGGCCCGCTCGTACAATGGATACTTAACGAATAATGATGTAATTTCTTCTGGGAATTTATAACTTACAGAATTAGTGGACTTCTTTACACTTTCAGTTCTACCATTGGCTCCACTGTGATTGCCTTATGGCTTTTGAAACAAAAAGAAGGAAACAAAAGTTGAACATCTGCAATTTGAGTCTCATCTATGAGGAACAGCGTAAACAGAGCCACGTTAAAGATTTCAGGGACATGCATCAAAGGAACTTAGGTGAAACTATGTTCATAATTCGGAAGGAAATTGAGTTTCAATTTCTCAAATCATGTAAAAACTTAATTGGACTTCAAAACAGGAACTCCTAGATTTACTGAACTTATAAAATTATGACACAAGTATAAAATAACAGATGAAAACTGACAAAGCAAGTTCTCAACAGAAACATACATCTTTATATGCTAAACCTTAAACCATGAGGATGGCCTCCACACAAGGGTCTGACACATGCCACCAAAACAGTTTCTCGCTTTTGGGCTCGTTATTCATGGCGCCTCACTTGTTGGACAGTTTTTCCTAAGAAGTCCCGGGTGAGCGTCATGGTGCTGCGGTTCACAGCTTCAACACTCTCCCTCTCCCCCTCTCTCTCTCTCTCTCTCTCTCTCTCACACACACACACACACACACACACACACACACACACACACACACACACGGACACACACACACACACACACACACGGAGCCTCTGGTTACCTCCTGACAATTTTATTCATGTTTGTAATTACCGTTCGAGATGAAAGTTTTAATAAAGGTTAGGCTATATCTAACCCCTCCCGTTCGAAAAGTTTCTAAAAATGGGTGAAGGGGAAAAGAGAGGGGAAGTAGTGTTAGAGGGCGGAGGGAGAGGGAAGAGTGGAGTGCTGAAGAGGAGGCAGGTGTGGTGGAGTGGACGAGAGGAGTGGGGGATAAGTGGAGTGGTGCAGAGGGTGGAGATGAGGGACTGAGAGACAGGGAGGGGAGGGGAGGTGATGACGGAGAGGAGAATGAGAAGCGGAAAAAAACAGAAAGATAGAGGTAAGAGCGCAGTGAAATAAAATTAAGGAAACCGGAGGTGATGATATCATGAAGAGACAGAGCTGGTGACATGGGGAGAAGGAGCAGTGGAGAGGTGAGACTGAGGTGGAGGCTGAGAAGTAGATCAATATAAGGATGTAGAGCCGGAGACGGACCCGGAGTAAATGCTTGACAAGATGAGAAGTTGGAGTCGTAGGATACCAGTGAGGAATAGGAACTGGAAATCGAACGTCAAAGAAGGTTAGAAACAAAGAATAATAACAAGCAGAGAACTGAAGCGTAAAAAAAAAAAAGTAAGGCACAAGTGACAAAAGTTTGATGAAGTTGAGAGATGAAGCGAAAGTTGGGGGGGCAAATCTACACACTTCGAGAAATATGATTGAAAAAGAAAGTAAGAAATGATAAGAAATTAGAAGATGGGGGAGACAGGGGTACAGGACTTAATCAAGGGCGAAATCTAATGACGTGGAGAGATGAAGGGAATGATAAATGGAAAGAAAGGTAAAAACAGCTGGAGAGGTGACGTGCGCATGCGAAGGAAAGTGATATACCGGTAAATGAAAACGATTTAGATGACGAACTGAGGGTAGCGAAGCTGAAAAAATAATTTACGATAATGTTGCGAGTCGAAAGTTAGAAGAAATGAAGGACGGAAAAAACAACTTAAGGAAGAGGGACGTAAGACTGAAGATCAAGAAAAGGGAAGGCTTAAAAAAAAAAAAAAAAAAAAAAACAGATAGGGTGGAGGAGTTGGGAAAAAGTGTCGAGACTTTAGAGAGGTCGTGAGGTGGAAGGACATAGTATGAAGAGGCAGACGGGTAGGACAGCTGGGGGGGGGGGGGGGCAGGGGCAATGACGTGTGATTGTAATGAGATGGTTTAGAAATGAAGAGGGGTTAAGAGCACATAACAGACAGTAAAGAAATAGAAAAGTAACTGAAGAAAGTTGATGGGTAGAGGGAAAGATGGAACGGAGAACGGTAGGTGAAATGTAGTAACTTGAGGAACACGGACGTTTGACAGAAAGATAAGGTTAGAATGAGAAAGAATTTAGGCACACGAAGAGATGGGTAAAGGGCATAAAAGAGGTGACAGAAACTTGTTGGAGATGAGTAGTGGAGAGAAAAAGTGTACGACAGATGTGTGAGACAGGTGACGGGAGAGACATGAAATTGTTCAGGAAAAAGTCTGAGGTGAGAAGGGGGTACAGAGAGGGACAGAGAAGGTAGAGAAGTACATAAGCAGCAATGAAAATCTGGGGGAGCCGACGGGCGGAAAGAAAAATAGAAGGACAGAAAACTAAGAAAGCTTAGGAGAAAGAAGCCTGTGATCAAGAGGACATAGTTAGAAAGGATGTGGGAGAAGAAACAGAGGAACAGCGAGGAAGACAGACAGAAAGAAACAAAAGCATTCAGGGCCGAACGCTAATCGCCACCACAATAAGTTGTTGGATAAGGTACAAATTATTTCCAAATCCGAAGAATAATCGCAAGGAGTTCAGTCACTGCGTTTAGCAAATAAACAATCTATATTAAAAATATATGGCGGCTGTCATTCGGTCGTATTTGATCAAATCCTCACCAAAAGAAATAGGCTTAGTGAAAATTCGTCCACAACGTTTCGAGATATGTTGGGACCACACACACACACACACACACACACACACACACACACACACACACGGGCAAAAACTATATCGCCTTGCCTTGCCAAAGGCGGGCAATAAAAATGACGACAACCTTTCAGAATCAAAGGACAGATGACCAGGAGAGATAACTGGGTAAACAGACATGTGGTTGCCAAAAAAAGAGTAAAAGGCGGAAGGGAATAATGAAGGAAACATAATAGGGACAGAAGGAAGGACAGCTGGAAGAAATAGTGACCTGTGACTGACAAGAGGAGAGTAAAGAGACTAGAGGAAAAGATGGAAGGACAGGGAGATGGAGCGATCGTAAAGATATAACGACATGTGAATGCCAAGAAAGATGCGAATGGGCAGGAGGGAAGGAAGGATGGACAATGGATGGGTAAGAGAACATAGAAGCTGAAAGAAAAAAAATAAAAAGAGAGAACTGAGAGGGGAGGGTGGTGTGTACGCCAAGAAAAGAATCATGAGGCGTAAGGGAGGAGCAGAGACACAGATGGAGGGAAAGGAGGGAAGGCTGAAGGAAGAGAAGTGTGAACGAGAAGAAAAGGGTATGAAGGCAGTAGGAAAAGAAGCTAAACTAGATGGCATGAGAAATGAAAGGACACCTGAAGGAACCGGGATGAATGATTACCAAGATAAGGAAAAATGGAAGGAAGACAAAGATAGGACAGAGGGATAAAGAGGTAGAGGGATAGTGCAAGTTTACTGGAGAGAGAGAGAGAGAGAGAGAGAGAGAGAGAGAAACATTGTACAGAAACTACAGAAACAATGAGGTAAAGACAGAAGGGGAGCTGGAAGAACAACCCCCGCCACTGCTAAGATGGGAGCCAAAGGAGGTGATAAAGATGGACAGACAGATGGAGGAATAGCCTATCTGGAGGAATACAACCATAAGAAAGCCAAGGAGAAGGTCAAAGTGGAAGTCTGTGTTCGTACCCCATCTGACCCCTACACAACTGACGCCTAAGGGATCACTGACACTCCCACGGCGTCTCATAAGAAATTCACTACCATCTAAGAAGTTCACTACCATCTCCTAAGAAACTCACTACCATCTCCTAAGAAACTCACTACCATCTCCTAGGAAATTCACTACCATCTCCTAGAAATTCACTAAAAAATTCGCTACCATCTCCTAAGAAATTCATTACCATCTTGTAGGAAATTCACTACCACCTTCTAAGAAATTCACTACCATCTCCTAAGAAATTCACTGCCATCTCCTAAGAAATTCACTGCCATCTCCTAAAAAAAAAAAAATTGTAGTATATATAAAGAATACTCGTCAAATACGTAAAAAGAATACTTGCAAAAAATATGAAGAAAATACTCGTACGAAAAAAGTACACAGAATAAATTAAAAAAAGAATGTTCGTAAATATAAAATGTCATCGAGTTGAAGAAGTTTAAGACGCCGCAGAAAGACTACTCTCAAAAATTGCCCGGGCCCTGAAGAGCAAAAGTTTGGAAGACAAATGTCAATGGAATTTACTGGTGGATTTTTTTTTTTTTTTCTGAGAGGTCAAGTTCCGGCGTCTCGTTCCATATCAGAAATTTTACCGTGTGGACTGAGTAGGAAAACACATAAAAGAAAACGTATCCACAGTAACTTGTCTTCCCTCACTACAAAGACAACTATTATAAAGATATTTCCTTCTCGCCACCACTCCACGATAATATGCAGCTTACGAGAGACATTTCTTAGCGAGAGGACTAGGACCAGGGATAGAAACATTACTAATAATATTATCCGTGCAAGGATGACTCGTTTGCGTGATGTGCGGTAACTCTGTGCACCTTACGCAAAACACACTGCGATTTAGCCACCAACAGGCGATTTCGTGCAACTTTTGGGGAATCTTGCGTGGTGAAGAGCTTAACAGAATTACCGGTATTGGTATTCAGTGTGTTGCAGGTGGTCATTTGCATCGTGGAAGGAGACGAATGTCATTAAGATATACAGAATGATCTTATATCCTCAAAGCAGGATTTCATTCTTCGCCCATCTGCATAAGCGATGTTTAGTGTGTGTGTGTGTGTGTGTGTGTGTGTGTGTGTGTGTGTGTGTGTGTGTGTGTGTGTGTGTGTGTGTGTGTGTGTGTGTGTGTGTGTGTGTGTGTGTGCGGGGGTAGGGGGGGGAAGAGGTGACACTGCAGTTTTTAAAATCCACCAATTCTCGCTAAATGATCGTCCTCATAATTTTCCCATCCTTAGTTCCACAACACGATGAGGTTAGAGGAACCAGATATAAGGAGCTACTTAACAGAATGCTCATTTACTCATCACTCAAGCTATCGACTCTCACAAATCCCGCTCTGAAAAATTGTTACTTTCTAATGTCGCAAAACTTAATTTAAAAAAAAAAAATGTGATACAGTAGACACCTGCTGTATTTTTTTTTTTTATGTCGGTAAAAAGCTGATGAAATATTAAAATGTAGCTAAACCAGTTTTAAGAGATGTTAGAATGTATGTTCAAAACAACTGCCTCTCCTAATGGGCGTAAAATCGTTTGAAGACAGCAAGGATGAATGGAAAATTGCGTCTTTGTCATGAAATGATTCACTCTGTTAGTTGGCCTATATAGGAGTTCTCTAAGCTGAAAAAAAAAAAAAAAAAAGTCTGGATATGGTGCAAGTAAACCATATCGGTTCGAGTGTCGCGGCGAAAAGGTAATAGGGTGGATGACCGTCCTACGCCCATAGGAGAAGACATCATCATCATCATCATCGTCATCGTCGTCATTATAGTCGCAATCATTACACTGTCATCGTCGTCATTATCAGTCCTCCTCCTCCTCATCATCATCATCTTAATCTGTTTCCCAGTCATTCATAAAAGTGGGAAAGATTCAGGAAAGGGAACAGGAAACCATAAATACTATAAACACAATTCACGATCTAATATAGCACAGTTTGGGGACTCGAACTTGAGTGTAGTACATGGATGTGACCCAGAGTGACGCCCTTACCCCACTAGCCCACCAGGCGTCTCTGCTGACACATGCATTATCTCTGACCAGTTGGGGATGGGAGGGGGGGAGTCAGGGCAGAGGAAAGACGCCACCACAATAGCAAAGAGTTTTTATGGGACAGAAGCTGCAGGAACTGTGTGTGTGTGTGTGTGTGTGTGTGTGTGTGTGTGTGTGTGTGTGTGTGTGTGTGTGTGTGTATTTACCTATTTGTATTTACCTATTTGTAGTATACAGGAATTGAGCAATGCTCGTGTTGTCCTGTCTCCATATCCACATTTATCAAGTCTACCTTTACACACATGAATGTTTTTCTCATGCACCACCTCTTTGTCTAAGTCGTTCCAAATATTTAAGAATATACCTAATTGTGATATACACGGAATGTACTATGCTCGTGGGTTTCCGTCGCTGTTTCTCAATAAGTCGAATTTAACTTTAAACTCGTTTATGTTTTTAGACTGGACGATCTCTTTGTCCAGGCTATTCCATAAGTCTATACTTCTGTAAGGAAAGCTATATTTCTTGATATCCTTCAAGCAGCTTGACTTTTTCAATTTCATTCCATGTCCTCTTGTTGCTCTCTTATCCCATACAAACAGATCTTCTTTGTCAATTTTATCTACTCCCACCATGGTCCTGAACACCGCAATCATATCTCCCCTCTTTCTCCTTTCCTCTAACGAAGGCAAATCCAGTTTTTCCAGCCTCTCTCTGTATGACAGGTCTGTCAAACTGGGGACCATCTTGGTTGCTGTTCTTTGTATTCTCTCAATCTTGTTTATATCATTCTTTTTGTGTGGGCACCACACTACCGCTGCATATTCTAACCTGGGGCGGATCATGGCCACTATCAATTTTTTCATCATTTCCTCATCCATATAATGAAATGCTACTCTTATGTTAGTCAAGAGCTTATAAGTCTCTCCAACTATCTTGTTAATGTGCTTTTCTGGTGACAAACTATCTTGGACCAGCACTCCCAAATCTTTCTCTTCTCTCCTTTTTGTGATTAATTCATTACCCAAAAAATAATTCAGTGATGGTCTCCTGGTACTTTTACCCATTTCCAATATTTTACATTTCTTTACATTAAATTTCATTTCCCACGTCCGGCTCCAATTGTGTATCCTATCCAAATCCTCCTGCAGTATTTTACAATCCTCCTCAACCTCTATCTTCCTCAAGATCTTTACATCATCAGCAAACAGACTCGCATAACTGTTCACTCCATCTACCATATCATTTACATAAATCAGGAACATTACTGGCGCCAACACTGAGCCTTGAGGGACTCCACTTGTTACTTCCCTCCATCCAGACATCTTTTCCTTTATTACTGTCCTCATTTGTCTGTCTCTCAAAAAGTCTCTCATCCATTCCAGAAGTTTCCCCTTTAGTCCTCCTATATATTCTAGTTTCCACATTAGTCTCTTATGAGGTACCTTGTCAAAGGCCTTCTCTAAGTCTAAGTACACACAATCCACCCAACCATCTCTCTCCTGTACCACATCAATCGCTCTTGAGTAAAAGCTCAACAAGTTTGAAACACATGACCTTCCACTTCTGAATCCAAACTGACTTTCAGCCAAAATATTCATCTCTTCCAGATATTTTATCCATCTGTCTTTCAGGATTCCCTCACACAATTTTGCGACCATGCTGGTTAGAGACACTGGTCTATAATTCAGGGGTTCTTCCCTGTTTCCTCCCTTGTAAATTGGTACCACATTTGCCCTCTTCCATTCTTTTGGCACTTTCCCCTCTTCCAGTGAGCATACAATTAAGCTGTGAATTTTATCCGCCAGTTGTTCTCTGCATTCCTTCAGTACCCAATTAGAAATTCCATCAGGTCCTGGGGCTTTCCTTACATCTTGAGTTTCCAGTAATTTATACACTTCCTGCACCTCCACTTTTATATCTTTCATCACCGGAACATTTCTAATCACTCCCTCCCCTTCCACAAGCTCCTTTTCTTTAGTGAAAACTGACTGGAAACGTTTGTTCATTATTTCTGCTTGCATTGCCGCATCATTAAAGACCTCTCCATCTACTTTCAGCTTGGTGATTCCTTCCTTTTGTTTCAGTTTGCCATTAACAAATCTATAAAACAGTTTGGGTTCATCCTTGCATTTGTCAATTATACCTTTTTCAAAATTCCTTTCTTCTTCCCTACGTATTCTTGTGTATTCGTTTCTTGTTCTTTTATATTCTTCCTTTGTTCTGTCGTTACCTCTCTTTCTCCAATTGTTCCACGCCTTATCTCTCTCTTTTTGGCTATCATACACCTTCTATTAAACCACTCCTTTTTCCTGTTTTCTTTCCCTCTTACTCTTGGTACAAATTTTTCCACTCCCAAATTATAGAGGTCTAGAAAGATATCCCACTTCCTCTGTATCTCTCTTGTTTCTCTGAATTTTCTCCAATCCGCATTTTCAAAAAAGTTTCTCAATCCTGTAAAATTTGCTTTGCCAAAGTTGTATCTTCCCTGTCTATGAAGCTCGTCTCTTGGCTCGACGTTTCCTATTAACATCTGGAACTCAATGACCACGTGATCACTTTTTCCCAAAGGACAGAGATATTCCAATGATTCTATTACATCAGGTTCTTTGGTGAACAGTAAATCTAACCTTGCTGGTGTGTCCTCACCTCGAAACCGTGTCTCTTCTTTGACCCACTGCGTCATCACATTATTCATTATTATATTTAATAACATAGTACCCCACGAATCCTCGCCGCCTCCCGAGTACCATTCCTCCCAGTTCACCTCTTTACAATTAAAGTCACCCACCAAAATTATATTATTGCTTTTCTCAATTATTTTTTGCAAGTAGCTAGCCATATCTGACAACATCTCATGGTATTCGTCATCCTTCCATGCTCTCGTGTGTGTGTGTGTGTGTGTGTGTGTGTGTGTGTGTGTGTGTGTGTGTGTGTGTGTGTGTGTGTGTGTGTGTGTGTGTGTGTGTGTGTGTGTGTGTGTGTGTGTGTGTGTGTGTGTGTGTGTCTCTCTCTCTCTCTCTCTCTCTCTCTTTCCCTTTGTTCTAGGAAAGTGAGTAAGGGGGCCTCCAGTAACTTCCCGAGAAAATACAGCTGGGGCGGATTGGCGTGACACTATTTATTGCTGTGAACACTTTCTCGTAATCCCCCACCCACAGCTGACCGTTTTCTGTTACCCCTACGTCGATGAGGAGGGATATTCTGAAGTTCCCCCGTTCATGATCAAAACAACTCTACCCCCACACGATTACAATCAGCTGAGAGTGAGTCAAAGGAATCTGAAAGAGTGACAAAATCCATTACCCCTTCTCATGGTCGGGGTAACTCTTGTATTCTATTCCAGCTGAACCCAAACGATTTTAGTCATCTGCGAGTGAGAGTATTATTTTCTTTTATCCCTGTTTGTTATTTGGCTTTTTTCTTCACATAATGTACGTGCTCGTGCTTCTTAACCTCTTCATTATGGCAACTCTCTCTCTCTCTTTAACAGAATAATAATTAAATCAATAAAATTAAATAATAAGGATTTCTTTACTCTAGCCAAAGGGTGATCAGGATTTATTCCCCTTCACTCGAATTACAGTATATAAAAGTGTTTAACGTCAGACGCAGTGAAACGCGGAGGTGGAAGCTGATTGCCATTGGATTAATTCGTTATGTGTTTGTAAAGCATAGTATATCCTGGAGAGAGAGAGAGAGAGAGAGAGAGAGAGAGAGAGAGAGAGAATCCTTCAGATCAATGACGCTTATCTTTTCCTTTCCTTCTTCCTATCTCCAGACCATTTATGTCAGCATAGTAAAGCCCTTGGTCCGAAGGATATTACTGAAGGAAGGATTTATAGTAGTCTTTCAATTTCATATAATAATAATAATAATAATAATAATAATAATAATATAAATAGTAATAATAATAATAATAATAAAATGCAAATTGGAAAAATCGCCATGATCTAACAACAAAATATAAATAACGTTCTCGGGATGAAGGTCTTAACCCCTTCAGTCCAATGACGCATTTTATTCTTCCTGCTTTCTCCAATTTTTTTTTTACCACAAGATTATTTTCAAACTAGAGATTTTAGATATACCCTCGTTAACCCCTTCAGTACGAGGGCTCCTTTATCAGCTTAATAAAATCGTCTGGCGTTAGCTGGAACGAAATTAAAGAGGTCTTCGGGGTGAAAGGATTAAAAGGACACTTGGGACACCTAATGACCGTAATTCCCCGGCCGTCCACGCGTCATTAACCAGGTATTGCGTCATTAACAGGTATTAACACCCCCTCATATGACGCGCTGTGGTAATAGTGGCACTGAGGCGGGAAGAATATTACCCTCCGAAATTAACCACAGGGGAGGAAGATCGAGATGAAGGGAGGGAGAGAGGTAAGGGACAGATGGAGGGAAGGAGAGAGAAGATGGAAGGATGCAAGGAAGGAAGACAGAGAGGTAAAAGTGGGAAGGATTGGTGGGATGCAGGGGGAAAGGAGGAAGACAGGGTTAGAGGAATGGGCAGCAGAGAGAGAGAGAGAGAGAGAGAGAGAGAGAGAGAGAGAGAGAGAGAGAGAGAGAGAGAGAGAGAGAGAGAGAGAGAGAGAGAGGAGGCAGGTGAAGGGGGAGAGAGAATAACGAGAAGGGGAATGTAACAGATGAGAGGGAAGGGACAAGGAGTAAGACCAAAGGGTTGTGAGAAAAATGAGGCAGTAGAAAGAGATGAGGTGGGGGGGGGGGGAAGGAATGGGTTAAAAAAAAATAAAAAGTGAAGATGTGTGAGAAGGACGAGAGAGAAGCACAAAACTAATAGACAGATGCGGGAACTTCAGGGCCCTAATACAGCAATACTGGGCTCCGTTAAATTTACTAAAGTCTATGGGAGCAAAACACTTCGTTCTCGATTATCGTTGGTGAGAAACAGACGAACAAGGTCGCTCCTACAGATGCTCCCGCATCAAAAACGGGTAGGGAGATAAGGATGGTAAAGGAGAGAAGGGAGGAAAAAGAAAGGGTAAAAAATGGAAGGTAACACGAGAAGACAAAAGGGTAGTGAAAGCAAAGGAGAGTGACAGTGAATATGGGAGTGACAGACAGGAAGGAGGGAGTAAAGGTAAGGAGAGAGTGACAGTAAGAGAGAAGGAAACGAGAAGAAATACTAAGGAGAGAGTGGAAGGCGTGGGATATGAAGGGAGAAGGGTGAGGGGAGATGAGAGGCTTTACGGTGAGATCAAAAGAGAAGAGTTTGAGAAGAGGGTACTTGTTGGGGAGATAACTTGTCCACCCCACCCATCATCAACACTCCCATTGTCTGCGCCACCCTTCACACTGCTCCTCTGCCCTACGTGTCTCGTCAAGATCCACTATGCCTCACATTTTATCCACTCTGTTCCTTTGTTTCGCCCTCTCGCCATCAGTACTGTCCTTCTCTGATCTACTCTTCAAGTTGTTTCTTTGCCTCGTCTCTTCAACGATCTCTGGGTAACTTCCCCGAGCCTTGGTACTTAGTCTACACCATTTGGTCTCACTTTTCATCCACCCTAGTTTGTTTCACTTTTCTACCTACGCTACTGTGTTACATGTTTCGTCCACTCCACCCACCCATCTAAAAACTGTCCTTGTGTGTCACTCTTCTACGCTGTTTCTTTGCCCTACTTGTCCTCTCTCTATTGTCTCTGTCACATTGTTTTATCTACAGTCCTCTGCTACATATTATGATTCACCTACACTACGTTTCTTTGGTACATTATTTACCTGAGTCGCCCATCATCAACACTGATCTGATAACAACCTAAGGGCTTGAGTTGGTTGGATTGATTTTGAACAGTGGAGTGTACGAAAATTCTTTGGCACAGCTGATTTTACCCGGTGACGTGAGAGTTATCGGACTTTAGTTGGTAGGTAATGTGACGTGCCTAGGTGTAAAATGTTATGCCTGGGAAATTCAGGATTCCAGATGCATAACTGGTATGTGAATGAGACTGTAGCCCACTTAAATGTGCACGTAGATGGTTAGTTCTCATTTTATCCAGCTCTGTTTTGCTCTCTGGACCCTAGGATTGGTAGGAAAACAGTGGTCGAGATGATGATATATACTGAGAGGCAGGGATCTAGAAACACTCCAGAAACAGAAGGCGAAAACAAACGGAGCCACCTCGGAGTGCCTACAGGTAGTGTAATAAACCATACTCCATTCACTCCCCATCCTGGTCCTTGATTACAGAGCAGTGCTTTCATACATCTTTTTAATATGTCTGGCTCCACTCACAGCTTTAACAGTCCTTTCCCTGAAGCCACACACCTTTACTCAGCGATTTTCATCATCCACACCACCTCCATATACCATCCACACTACTTATTTACAATCAGTGTCTATATTCTCCATCCGCATCACACATAAATCACGCTGTAAGTCCACATCATCACTCGCTCCACTCACGTATGTTAATCTGTCCCAAGACGCATAGAATCTAGAATTACGAGGCTTTACACAACACTGCTGGTGAACTGATTATACAAGGCGGGAAGGACTTGTGCCAGGCTCTGTGACGGAAATGAGGCAGAGAATTCAACACTATTATACAACCTTAGAGTGCAGGTTTTATAGGATCTACTATTTCCCCTGTACGGTAGGAAGATAATGAGAACACTGTAAGAGGATCTGTCATTTCCCTTGTACGAGAGGATGATGAAGTGAGAATATTGTATGTAGATTCACTAGCTATTTCCCTTGTAAGATATTAATTTGATGAGTGGGAATGTTGTAAAAGGATCCGTCATTTCCCTTGTTAGACAGAAAGATAATGATGCGATAATTTACAAGGATCCACCATTCGCAGCGTAATATAACAAAATAATGAAGAAGGGTTGTAAGTGGATCCACCACTTTTGTAACAGAGGAAGACGACGAAGAAAGCATGCTATCTTCCACGTCTAGGAGGATATTGCCCTCTACTTAAGGAAGATTCTCCAGTAAGTCCGATGTACGAAGAAAGGGACAATGAAAAAAGCTCACCATCTTCCACGTATGAATGATGGAGGACTCACTGTCTCCCATGTAAGAAAGCAAGATCATGAAAAGAGGTCACGAGCTTCTGTGTTGAGGAGGAAAAGTGTACATTATCCCCCACATTAGACAGGTAGAGTATTCATGGGATAGACAGAGTATTCAATGTCTTCCATGAAAGAGAGGAAGATATGGAAACGAGCTCACCCTCTCCCACGTCAGAGAAACTGTACACAATCTACTATGCAAGATATGAAGGGTTCACTACCTTCCATGTGACAAAGGAAGGGAAGGTACGGAACTCTCTCCCACGTAAGAGAAGGGGGCAGGCAGAACACTCATCATCGCCCACGGAGAGGAAGAATGCACACAGTATATCCCATGAAAGAGGAGAAAAAAGCACAAAGTCTCCCCTGTTAGGGAACGAGGAGAGAGGCAACACTATCTCCCACGAAAGAGAAGAGTGAAGACTATCTCCCATGTAAGTAAGGACGAGTACTCACTGTCTCCCATGCAAAAAGAGAAAATGATGAAAACGCTTTCTATCGTCCAAGAAGAAGAATGCACAGTATATCTCACGTAAAAGAGGAAAAGTGTAAGACGGGAAAATATTGAAGTGTTCACTCACCTGCCACCTAAAAGAAGAAAAGTGCACACATTTTTCCTTGTATGACGGGAAATTAATGAAAAAAAATTACTATTTCCCATGCAAGAAAGGAGTATTCAGTATCGAGCATGTAATAGAGGAAAAGTGAGCAAGGTCTCTTATGTACAGTACCAGGGATAAAATCGAGAGAGCTCACTATTCCACACGAGAGAGAGAGAGAGAGAGAGGTAATAAGAGAAGGACAGTCTCTCACCATCTCCCGTTCGAGATGTAATTCTCTCTCCCTTACTCTCTTTTATTACTCTCCTCCGCTCTCCACTTGCCAAAGGACGGACGCCTACCTGCCACTTCACCAAGCCTGTTTGTCCTCAGGCTTATTTATTGCCTCTCCAGATAGTCCAAAGTGTGAAACAGAGGTAGAGGCACAGTAGGCGAACTCTTGTCTCTGAATGTACAGCAACTGGATCAAATACAAGAGAGGGGACAGGCAACTCAGTCCACAGATCAAAGGCCCGGGTTCTGATTGCCGATGAAGTCTCACGTTGCAGACTTTTAGCTCCCCTCCACCCTCCAGTCCCCCCGTCTGATATCTTGGGGTGAAAATCTACGAGGCGGGATAAACTTTCTGATGGACCTGGGATGAAAGAGTTGGTGCCGACGGTGGAAACTAATGGATTAATCTACCCACCTATCACAGGGATTTCTCTCTCTCTCTCTCTCTCTCTCTCAGTTTATTCATGCTTAATTCTCCCGGTGCAGCTTAGGAGGGAATTACTTTGAACTGTAGTCTGCAGCTGTAACTTGCTGGTAACTTTTTTTTTTTTAATAATAAGGTATTCTCGTAACCTAATAATATCGCCGGTGGTAGCAAGAATAACACTGAAAGAAGAGTGCATCATCGTACTAAAGAGACTAGACATTATTTACTTATATATTTACTTATGGGGGTGGGGTTGTTCTTGCTACTACGCCTACTATATCCTTTTTACTCCAACTTGGCCTAAAACTTCCATCTCTCCATCTTCAGTGCCTAGTTGTAGCAATAGATCATTACTACAACAGTGTGCCAGTCATGAAAAAATGCTGCGGAAAGAATGCTGAGCCACAGTCTTATTGTGACATTGGGCTATGTGAAATAAGCCGCAACAGGACGAAAACCTGGGCCAAGTTAAAGTAAAAGGATTATAGTTGTCTTCTGGTAGTAGTGGGACAACTGACAACTATAACACATTTTTTTTTCTTTACAAATGACGATCAGAGGATGAAAAACGAATTAAATGACAAAAATCCATACACCAGATTACAGGTGTCCTCCATTCATAAACAACTTTCTCGAGCCTGTAAATAACAATGAAATAAAAAATGCACCTTGGTAGTAAGGGATGGAGAGAGAGAGAGAGAGAGAGAGAGAGAGAGAGAGAGAGAGACGAGGAGGGGGGGGGAGGTTCCGACACAGGTAATCTCGCCCGGCTCCCCTACGCGTTAAATTCCGAGTCGCTCTTAATCGGCCTGTCTGTCCGTTGCCTGACACCCCATCTGGTGAGGGGTTGGGTGGATGAAAGGATGTCTGGGTGCTGCTGTCCCTCCCTACTCGATTCTCCTCCCTCTCTCCCCCTCTTCTCCCAACTCTCTCGCTGGATACCGCTGATTCACTTTTGGCTCTACATTTTTGCCAGCAACAGAAATGTATGTTTATAACTGATTTCTGAATCTGTATTTATAAGTCTACCTATGTATATCTGCCTATCTTTATCTATATCTATCTCTGCCAGCCTCTCTCTCTCTCTCTCTCTCTCTCTACCTACCTACCTATCTGCCTCTACGTAACTACCTACCTACCTGTCCATCGGTCTTTTTACCTATTTACCTATTACCAACTACTAATCCCACAGTCCACCCAGAGTGACCCGTAGAATCGTCTCTGAGCCTCTATTATAACTCATCACCACTCCTAGCTACCACTCCAAACCGCCCTCCCTCATGTACTCCTCAACATTACTTTCCATTCACAGTTCCTAAATCAAACAACACCTTCACTAACATTATCACACTGATCTTAAATGAAATAGACTTTGCATGTACTCAGTATGGACGGTGGGTATTAGCGCACAAACAGCGACATGTAAAGGTGTGTGCCATCATTTATTTACGTGTAGGACTGCAGGGTGTCAAAGAATAAATTGTCAATATCCAAAATCAAAGGCATGAAAAAAGGAGGTGAAAGGCGAAGTGCTGGTGGAGAATTTAATGGAGGAGAGTATGGTGGAGGTGGAGAGAGTGGGTGGAGGTGGAGAGAGTGAGGGAAGGGGAGAGTGTGGGGGAAGGGGAGAGTGTGGGGGAAGGGGAGAGTGGGGTGGTGATGTGAACTGATGAAATTATTGCCGTGGAAGTGGTGGATTCGCAAGGATGATCGAAATATATTCTGATCCGATTTTTTTTTTTTCGCCTGGGACACAGCAATAAGAGTATATTCACAGGGTCAATGGCATTCTTCAAGTGTCGTCTCTATCTATCTATTGCCAGACGCCTCAATCCCGTTTGGGGTGGCCACAAACAAATCGCCTCCAAGTCGCCCTGTCCCCAGCCATTTCACTGCCCTGCTCCCATCTCACACCCCCCTCTCTCATATACCTCTCCACCCCATCCCTCCATCTCATCCTCGGCCTCCCCCTCCCTCTTCCCCCCTCCACCTCACTCACATACACTCTCTTCGTCAGTCTTTCACCCTCCATCCTCTCCACATGGCCAAACCACCTCAGTGTGTTCCTCATAACGCTTCCTATCACATCCACATCCACACCACAACGCTCCTTTATATCCTCATTCGTCAGCCTGTCTCTCCACGTGACTCCACAGGCTCCTCTTAAATAACTCATTTCCACTGCTCTCACTCTTGACTTGTGTCGTCTCATAAATAATAAATAAAGTGAATAAATAAAAAAGAGTAACTTCCAATCCCTTATTACCTTATTACCTGTTGTGTGGGACGGCCCGAATTTATGCTACTGTAGTCATGATTATCTGGAATTATTTAAGCCGTAAGAAACTACCATGAGTATTTAAAGAAAGTTCTAGTCACCTCTTGGAATAAAACCTTGGCCCATTTGTACTCATTCAACCAGTGTAACATATAACAGAGAGAGAGAGAGAGAGAATCGTGAAAATTTTGTGTTAGCTTACAATAGACAGTTTTATTCAGTTTAGATTTTTCTACAACAAGCGTATCAAAATTATATCCAATACCGAGAAAAATAACGCTGAATTTTACCCTGACGAGCGCCAAACAGCAGATTCCAGTTCAAGGTGTTAAAAAAAAAAAAAAAAAAAAAAAAAAAAAACTTCCAGATAATTGTCTTCCATGACGCGCGAATGGAAAGACATGAAGGCAAACTAAGACGAGGTGATGAACTGTGATGGGGTGAGGAGGGGTGAAATGAGGTAATATGAAGTGACGTGAGGGGAAATGAAACGATTTACAGTGAGCAGGGGCGCAAAAGTGAGATGAAATTAAAGTGAGGTGAAAAAAAGTGAGGTGAGATGAGATGGTCAGCTGAAACAGTGTGAGGTAGGGTAAGGTGAGGTGAGGTGTGCTGCCATGAGATGAAGTGAGGTAATGTAAGGTGAGGCGAAGTGTGATGCAGATGAGAAGTGAGACGAATGAGGGTGAGGGGAAATGCACTGAGGTCATGGGATGTGACACGATGTAACGTGAGGTGTGGTAAGCTGAGGTCAAATAAGGTAATGTGATGTGTGGTGAGGTGAGGTGAGACGAGGTGATGCAGGGTGTGATGAGGTGAGATGAAGAGAGGTGAGCTGAGTGCAGTGAGATACGGGGATGGGAGGTGAGAAGGGGTGATGGAAGGCTATCACTCAGGATCCCGTGGGGCCGAGCTTCTAATATTCATCACGTGCAGTGAATGTATGCGCACGCACGCACACACACACACACACACACACACACACACACACACACACACACACACACACACAATCGCATATATAGATACAGATGTAGGGATAAATATAATAACCCTTACAGATTCATACAACCACTTTAAGACGAGTGAGAGGTATCTTAATTCATTCTAACACAGGGACACTGTGTTTAATCATCATCCGGACCTTCTTTCCCACCCTAGGGCAGGGTGAGGAGTAGCAGCGTCCAGACTGCCAAAGTTTGCCCAATTCAGTGGGCCACGTTTCAATTCACTCATCATTTAAGCCCTCGGAATCCTGGCTCCGAGAAATACTAGCAATCAGAGGCTTAAAAATTATCTCCAATAATCTTTTCTCTGCTAATGATACACCCAGAAACTTGTTTCAAGCAACACCAGACGATTTTGCCCCGCTGAGATAAATCCTAGCAGTCAAACGATTACAATCGCACACGGTGAGGTTAACGAGCAGAGCTGGTGGCAATGGGAGACTGGGCTTTGAACTGAGCACTGAGAGACGACGCGACAATCAGGTTGTCCGGATGAAAGAGGAGGTCATTTCAGGGGAAGAAGTCACGTAGAAATGCAATTGGACCTACTCGCAAAAGTACTTCTCGTTAATCAAAATTTTCCACCTGTCAGTCTATCTATCTTTGTATCTCTGTCTGTCTGTCTACTTCTGCATGACGCCGCGTCTTGTGAGGGTAGTCTCGACAAGAGGACTTTACGGCGTTTCTATCCCTACTCAATAAGTGAAGGATCTTCCCACAATAACCCCCCCCCCTTTTTTTTAAACACTCACCTGATCTATACATGTCCCGAGTTTAGAACTGGAGGCCCAACCGTCGTGGACATTTGTAGTGGGTGCTGGTGGTATGTCCTTTCATACGCTTGCATGTGTTCACTATTACAGCACCTTAACTTTCACATACATCACTCTCACTACAGACACCCCTCTCCCATTCGTGCTTCGCCAGTATAAGGAAGGGTTAATTCTGGCTAACACTCTCCCTGCCGAGAAATTACGATTCTGCAGTAGTTTCATACAGAAAATACACTTACAAATGCAGTACCGTACATGGTTAAGGCACTATATAATTCTATTTTTTATGTTTTTTATCTTCCAAGAAAGAAGAGTGCAATTAGTCTGTGTGCAGTATCCCATGTCCTCTAAATCTGGGAAAGTGTGAATAAGATTCATCTATCTAGCTATCTATCTATTGCCAGACGTCTCAATCCCGTTTGGGGTGGCCACAAACACTATTTAATTAATTCTGCTTGTGGATGTGCAAGATAAGGTTAAAAGTCCCTTCAGATGGTTTGGTCATGTGAAGAGAATGGAGAATGAGAGACTACCAGTAAGTGATTATGTGGTTGAGGTGGAAGGGGAGAGGGATAAGCAATATCCAGGATGAAATGGACGGGTGGGGTGGAGAGGGAGCGGGATAGGGGGAGACCGTGGATGAGATGGATGGATGATGTGGAGGTATATAAGGAATGAGGGTGCGAGCTGGAGAGATGGCAACCTGATGGCGTAGGACTGGTTGACACAGAAGCGATTAGCCTGCGCCCATCTCTTCGGGGATAAAGACGTCTGGATGTAGACAGAAAGGGAGACAGGTAAATGGACAGACAGATTGAAAGGTCGGTAAAAATACTGATGGATTTTTTTCAATAGTTTTCAATAGTTTTCTAATGGTCTTAAGCGTCAGCATGGATGCACTCACTAGATGTCCTGATCAGTTCAAAACCCGAAGCAACGAGTGGAGTTTTGTCGATGAAGTAAAGTCACCAAGAGCGCTGGTCGATCACCTACCCTTTAAGGCTGTGGGCTAGAATAACCTAGTCTCTGGTTCTTATACCCAGAAAGTGTAGTCTTCCCTCTCTCACCCTAACTTCTAGATAAGCCTCCTTTCTTCCCATTTCTTATATCTATCCGTCACGTGGCTCCTGGACACACAGGAACATTCCTCTTTCCTTTCTTATCCACTTCTCCGTCCATTCACTCTTCCTCCGTCCACTCCCCCCACACTTTCAGCACATTTTCTCTCTTATTCTACCTTCACACCATCTGTTTTTGCCATGTCGTACAACTCATCTACTCCCCTTTCCCTTTCCAAACCGCTGATCTCTGTCCACCCCTCATACTGACACTCTCACACCTGTTTCCCTGTCCATACCATTCCCCTCTCACCCCTTACACCTCTGCTTTTTCATTCACCCCTCCATTCTCTCTACCTGCCACCACCGTCACCAGTCCTCTTTCTCCTCTTACCTCCCGTATACCTGCTATCATCTACCTCTCTAATCTTAACTTTCCTCACCTATCCTGCCATCCATTTACTATCCTTTCTTACTTGCTAAGGGTCATCTATCATCCTTTTCTCCTTTTTCTCTTACACCTAACAATTTATCTCTCGCCCACTTCTCCCGCTTATATATACTGCATATGTCATCTCTCCTCTCCTGCCTCTAATAACTCATCTCTCAACCATTTCTTTAACCAATCCAGTAGTCATCAACCCTGTTTTCCATCCACCCTCTCCTCATATCTCATACCTCAATTCTCATCTACTCCAAACTGTCTACCACTCGACCCTCCATCCATCCTTTCCTCTGACACACCTTTATTCTCTCATCAAGCCACCCTGTACACCAACTCATCCGCCCACTTAAGGGTGCTTTTGGTAGCCTTGTGCACAGCTTGCCTGTTTACTATACATCTAGATCCAGGTTCAGTCGAGGCTAGGATCAAACATGTAAATTGGGTTAAGAGAGTGTTCTAACATGGACTTTTACTTACTAATACTGTCACTCCAGAAGAACGTGTTTCCAAATACACGTCTCCCCCTACACTCCAAGCAGTCTCTTTCACCTGTATTCCTACACTCCAAGCAGTCTCTTTCACCTGTGTGTGTGTGTGTGTGTGTGTGTGTGTGTGTGTGTGTGTGTGTGTGTGTGTGTGTGTGTGTGTGTGTGTGTGTGTGTGTGTGTGTGTGTGTGTGTGTGTGTGAACAGCTGAGAATGGGTCAGGTCTCTGGTGATACAAGTGGTATTCCTCAACCCTAGGGATCAGCTACACATCGAGACCAGTGAAACTTGGCTTCAAGGTGATTATTTAAACTCCCCGCCCGTAATGAGTGTGAAAGATGGCCGCTACAACATATATATACAGACATACATCCCTTTTACTTTCCACACTTGTTCATCCACAGTCATCTCTCCATCCTCGTTCTGTCTCTCTTGTAGTCCCCCCTCTCGCCACCCACACTTGTTTTCATTATTCATCCCACCACTCCCACCAGCCCGCCTCCCACCCACCCTGCCATTCATCCAAGCTTTCCTTTTTCCCTCCCACTCACTCTGCCACCCACTTTTTTTCTTACCTCCCACCCACCCTGCCTCCACCCACTTTTCCTCCTCCCTTCCAAACCTTCCCTCTCATCCCATCGCTTTCCACACTCCGTTCGTTTTTTCCTCTCCTCCACTCCTCTCTCCTTTCGTCAACCTCTTCATCCCGTCTCAGTCACATCAGCTCTGACATCCTTCCACATATGCCTTTCATCTCTAGTTTCTGACACCATCTTCCTCTCCAACCATCTCTCTCCTCTCATTTTTCACACTGCATCTCTTTCTCAGATCTCCTACCTTTCAACTTAGGTACCACATCTACCTCTTACACAACGTCCTCTCTCTCTCTCTCTCTCTCTCACGTATACCAACTTTCGCCTCTGATCTCTTATACTGCATCTCTCTCACACCATCTCATCCCTCTCTCACATCATGTCTCCCCTCTCATTCCCACACCATGTCACTCTCACACCACTTTTTCCTCTCATTTTTCACAAATTCCCTCTTCCTCTTTTTTTCTACTCCAACCAGTCTCCCCACCACAAAATCGGCATCCATTCTCTCCCCACTCTTGTCTCTCATACTTCCCTCCATCCTGCTTCACTCCCTGGTCCCCATCCATATTTCACCCTCTCTCCTCCAACATTTTGAGTCTATCTTCCTCCCCCATCTCTCATCTCCTACAACATTCATCTCTCACTTTTCTAGCATACTTCACAAACAATTTCTCTCCCATTGATCTTCTCCCCATTTTTTTTTTTTTTTTACGCAACCATCCTTGCTCACTCTCTCCTCGTCTATCCTTATCTTATTTTCATACGATCCTCCCATCTCCTCAGTCAGTTATCTCCCCCCAACCCTCAATTGTTGCATTTCTCGCGTCGGTATTCCTTGCTCTACCAACATATCTAAACTTTTTTTTTCTACCCACCGTCTCCCTACCATCTCCATTCATAACTTTTCTCTCCCTACAATTGTCCTTCTCCTTCCCCCAACTCTCCCATTTCCCTCCCACATTCTTAAGGTGATTCATGACCTGGAGGGCCCAGAACATAGCTAATATTTTCCTTTATTAGGGAATCGTTTTAAATGAAACTCCGTCCTTACAAACTTTAGTCTGTCATTCTTGTACTGCATTTGAGAAACTCCATAATATTTGAGAGTACACAGGAAAGGAAATGCTTCTCTCCCACCAGTGAGGAGTTGAGTGGGCATCTGTTGGTTAGCTACATTGATCCAGTGATTATGTCATGCTCGGTAACTAACAGGGTACTTTCATTTACCCTGATACTACTAAAGATTTTTTCCTGGCTAGGAGGCTACCTTAAGGGAAAGGACTTTAGAAATTAGCCTAGCATTTTTGGTTAGTTAAAAGAAAACATTATTAAGGAGAATGCAGCCATCCCCGTCTATAACTTCCACCGAACATTTGCCAATCTGCAGATAACTGCAAAATTTGGTGTAAGTACGGATGAACTGTAATGGAATGAAGAAAGTAAACATGATGTCTTACTTAAATCAGTTCATTAATAACAATTAGAGAATCACTCCATACTACCCTGTAAATACTTCTCGCTCCCTCACCCTCTTCGCCTCTTTCTACGTTCCCAGCACCCTGCCATATACTCCCCTCTCCCCTTCCAAGGTCTCTCCCCTCCTACATCACACACCCTCATTTCCGCCTCCTCCACCAATCAGATCATCACCCACGCCAAACATCCCTCAGTTCTTCAATAGACTGTACTTGACTGCTGACTTATCCTTCCCCTCCCCTGCCACCCACCCCTCCTTCCCACCACTTTACTCCCCATATGCCACCCATCATCACCATTTTTCTCCCCCTTACCCTTTATTATACTCGTTCTTACTTTTCTCCCTCCCATTCCGCTTCGTCTCCCCTCCACCCCTTGCACCCTGTCTTCTCCCTTCGACCTCATCTCCCTACATCTCCTATCATTTATCACCCTTCCCAAGCGACACTCCATCTCTACTCCCCCTCCCACTTCCTCTTCCCCCTCCCCCTTCACTCTCACTCCTGCATCTCCCCTCCTCACCCACACTCCCTCTCCACTCTCCCTCCCAGTCCCCTCTTACCCTCTACTTTCTCTCTCACCCCTGCAGCTCCCCTCCCCACCTCCATCTCCCCCATGCATTTTATAGCCCTTTGGTGTCCCCACTGGGCGTGTCTGTATTGGAATGGGGGAGGTAGTCTAGTGTTGCGAGAGAGAGAGAGAGAGAGAGAGAGAGAGAGAGAGAGAGAGAGAGAGAGAGAGAGAGAGAGAGAGAGAGAGAGAGTGGAGGGATGAAAGAAATGACTGAAGACATAAGAGTATAAACTTGAGAGGTTGAGAAAGGAGGGAAGAAAGTGCTGGAGGAGGGTGGGGAGACAGTGTGATAAGGACTTTGATGAATAGGCGTAATATTGGGGGAGAAAAGAAGAGTGTGTATAATATGTTCGAGAGAGAGAGAGAGAGAGAGAGAGAGAGAGAGAGTGTGTGTGTGTGTGTGTGTGTGTGTGTGTGTGTGTGTGTGTGTGTGTGTGTGTGTGTGTGTGTGTGTGTGTGTGTGTGTGTGTGTGTGTGTGTGTGTGTGTGTGAGTGTTCTGTAACCCTTTAATGTCATTCATTCTTTGTACGTTTGGATTTTTAAGCAACGTTGGGTCTGGTTAGTACTTGGATGGGTGACCGCCTGGGAACACCAGATGCTGTTGGCGTCCCTACGTGTCATGTGGGGTTGGTGGAGGATTAGTGCCCCTCCCTGTAAAACAATTAACTCTAAGCCCTTGACCACCCCGTTTGGGATACATGGCGTCTGGCAATGGATGGATGGATGGATGGATGGATCAATAACCGCTTCTTTTACCGGAGAACATGTCCTTTTTAAAGAATATTATCTTACTATAATTTTCTTCTCTCCCCTTTTTTGTCAGTGTCATCTGCATGTCCAAGAATTTCTGCATCGCACTTTCACAATCTTCTTTCATCTTGAGCATTTTGTCTTCTCTATACTATTTCCCAGTCGTCCTCCGCCTACCTTTGTCAGTAATCGCAGACTCTCATTTTTATTTGCTGTCGCCCTTTTCCATATTTATCCGCCCTCGTCTATATGTTTTGTTACTAATAGTCCTCTACTTTTTTGTGTGTGTCACCTGTTTCACTTATTAATAATTCTCTAGTTATAATTTCATCAAATGTCACCAGCCTCATCAGTCACATCGTGGATCAGTCGTGTCACCTTTTAACTCGTCTTTTTCTCTTATTTTATATCTGACTGCAAAAATAACAGTGACATATCAACCAGTTACTTATATTTTCTCAGGTGTTAGTTTTCTCACATAGCGACTATTCCATATTTTTGTAATTTGCTGCCTCAGGAATAAATGAATTCTTCTCACGAAAATATATCATTAGGTTCCACTATTAAGATTTTTTTTTTTTTTTCGAGAAACACATTATTTGATATCACGTTAATGTCTTCTTAACTTCCTCACATAATACGTCTTACCCTCACTCTTTAACAGATTATCCTCACTCTTTAACAGATTTTATCGCCTTAAAAAAAATAATAATAATTACAAACTATTTTATGTAAGCCTTCTGTTCTCCTTTTCTTGCAGCACTTTTACCTGTTGTCACCTATCCTCTGTTTACAAGTTTCTTTATCAGTCGCTTTTCCTCCTTAATTTAACACAAAATTCCTGCCTTCACACTGATAAGCTACCATCTACCTTCATCATTACCACGCAAGATTATTCATACTCTTTATTATTATCAGTCAGTAATTACCCGAACCGGTACCGAAACATTTCTACTTCGACTTTTAAGTATTCGTTTCCCATCCTCCATCAATTTCCCCCTGCTCCATCACTGGCATTTATTTTCTTCACTTATAAGAAATTCTCAAACACCGTCACCTCTATCTTTTGTCCCCTAAACCCGCCTTACAAGTTCATCACATCAGCCATTTCTATCCTCACTCATCTTCACCTACCCTTACCTTTCAACCTCCTTTGATCACCTGTCGTCACCTCACAAGTTTCTTTTCTCACCTGGTTTCACTCTGTAAGTTCCTCATATCAGCCATTTTCTATCCCCACCTTCGTCAAATATTAAAATTCCACCTTCACCTGCCTTACCTTTCAACCTCCTTTGATCACCTGTCGTCACCTTATGAGTTTCTTTTCTTACCTGGCTTCAACTCGCAAGTTCCTCATGTCAGCCATTTTTTATCCCCACCTTCGGCAAAAATTAAAATCTCACCTTCACCTGCCCTACCTTTCAACCTCCTCTGATCATCTGTCGTCACCTCACAAGTTTTTCTCACCTGACTTCACTTTGCAAGTTCGTCATATCGGCCATTTTGTATCCTCGCTTTTGGCAAAAAATAACATCCCACCTTCACCTGCCCTCACACCTTTCAACCTCCTCTTATCACCTGTGCTCACCTCACGAGTTCCTGTGCTCACCTGCCTTCACCTTGGCCGTGTGGTTCTTGACGCGACCTCAGCATTTCCGTGAACCACTTACTGGGGGTGTCGTATTAGGTGTGGAGTTCCGACACACACACACTGACCCACTTTACTCCCTCCACACACCATAATCCACATCCTCGTGAAGGGTAAAGCACTTTCTGGCACCTTATTTTCTAGATTTCCCTACAAAATCTCTACCGATTATTATTCGTTTTTTTTTCTTTTTTCCGTAACAGATCCACTTCCCTTCTACCAAGACGGCATTATCTAATTCGCAAAAATCTAGAGCATTTTTTGCCATACTTTTCGACTTTTCCACAATTTTTTTTTTTACTAGATTTATACCTTTATACACGTATTGGTCTTCAAGTTCCGGCATCCACTAATCCACCTCGCTTCCAGCAACACAGCATAGTCCACATCCAGGCAGAAGGAAAACAATTTCGCTTATATTTTTCAGATTTTCAAAAGTCACTTCACCTGATTATTACTGCTGGTTACTTCGTGGAGTTCCAGTACTTCTTAAGCCACCAAAAGGCACAACTCAAATCGCAAAAATAATAATAATAATAAAAATAAAAATTTAATAAATAAAGTATATGCCTCTACTGTATTGTCTTTATTCTTCCTCGATTCTTCCACTTTATTTAACTTAAAGAATTAGGCAGGAAGTTTCAGCATCCACTTGTTCACTTTCCTCCCACCAACAGGAAATAATTTAATTTGTAATAAGGTATTTTCTTTCACCTTGGAGTTAAATTCATCCACGTTATTTTCCCCCATTTGATTTATATTCTCCTTTTTATGTGTTTGGCCATGAAGTTCCAGCACCGAGTAATCCACTATTTATCCACCAAACATTAAATTCCAGTTCCTAAAATATGTAGCATTATATTCACTTTTTCTTAACCATTTCCCACCATGATTCATCTTTATAAATGTTTACAGCACGAACTTCCCTCTCGTATGTCTTCATTGTCTTCAGACGCTGCGCTATAACTCAACTATTTCTCGGAATTTGGAAGCATGATATTTTCTTAATATTTATCTATCTATCTATCTATCTGTATAAGAGATAAATAGACGTAGATAGATAGACAGATACATTACTTTTAGATTTTGCCCGATGACAATTCTTTCACAAATTTAGCTAACGTGTTTCTCTTCATTATACTCCAATGTTCCTTCCAGGCTAAGACTGATCTGTGTTAGTTCACAATCACAATAAACTAGATAGGCCTTTCATCCGATTATCTCAATAAATTTCCATAATTTACTTCCGACCCCAAACACTTCAGGCGTAAACGTAACTTGAACCGACAGCGAGAGCCACCAACACATATTCCCCCGAACTACGATATGCAACCGTCGATGTACAAATCAGGTCCCTATTTCCGTTCTTAGTGGAAACAGGCTGTGGGATATGCAAATACTTCAAACGTTTATATTAATTTATGCAAGCATGTTGGAACCTTTAAAAACGAAAACGAAAACGAAAACGTTCTCGGTACGGGCAAAATCTACCCAATTTTTCATAACGAGGCGCCTGGTGGTCCGATGATTAGGGTCCTTCAGTCAGAGTAATTTCCTTCCACAAGTCCGATCCTGAGAGGTAAATGAAGGCTATTCTATCTCGTAATGCCATCAAGGGAAGCAACTGGTCATCTACCCTTAAATGTACAGGACTAAGATAGCCTTGCATCGGGACCCCAGACCTGGAAAGCGGACAGAGGACTGGAATTTATTTATTTATTTTTTTAGTAAGTCTTTATGCACAAACCTTACCATAGTCCCGGCCTTGCAGTGGAGGCTTGGGGGCTTGAGTGGTGATGTTCGCTCTCACTTTAGCCTCTTCCCCCACCAATTTTACAGGCAGACATGATCGCTGTGTGTCGCCCTCCCTCATCTCACTTACTTCGCTCTTACATCTTACCGCTCCTCCTTCTCCTAAACTCTGCTCCTTCTCTTCTGCTTCCCTTTCTACCGTTCCTCTTCTCCCCCTTCTTCCCTCTCTTTCTTCTCTAGTTTTCCTTCTGCTTCTCCCCCTGTCCTAAATCTCACCTCACTGTCACATGATACTGCTCCCCCTACTCCACTTTCTCCCCTGCTTGTTCTCAATCTCTGCTTCCTCTTTCACTCCTCCTCTGCCTTCTCCTCTGCTCCTCCTCCACCTTTATCTCCTCCTCTGCTCCCCCTCCCCTCCATCATCTTACCTCGCTGACACATGATACTCTCCTCTGCTTCCCTCTTCTGCTGTTGCTCTCATCCTTCTCCTCCTATCCCTCCCTTAGGGCCCCTTTCTGCTGATGTTCCTCCTCCTTCTTCCCTTCCCTTCACGTCCTCTACTATACAGCTCCTTCATCCATTCTTTCTCCTCCCCCACCCCCTCACCTTCCTCTATGCTATTCACATTATAATCATCTCCCCTCTCCCACCTGCTCCTCTCCTCTCCTCTCCCCTTTCCTCACCTCTCCTCTCCTCCTCCACTCCCGTACCTCCCCGCCTCTTCCCCTCCCTCACCACCTCCCCTCTCCTCTCCCCTCCACCTCTCCTCACCCCTCCCCGCCACCTCTCCCGACCCCCTCCCTCACCTTCTCTCATCCCCTCCTCGCTCACCACCTCTTCTCTCCCCTTCAATGTCTGGCCGCCTTTATGTCACAGGTTTTTGCGTTCTTGTCTGTGTCCAAAACTGTCCAAACAAGAGGACTAGACCTACACCCTGAAACGGTATTGAATGTGAGCATGAAACAGTTTCTGCCCGACCTGGACCCACTTAGTTGTCTGAAGAGGGCCAAAGTAGGGTCAAAAGGTTATGTCCTCGCAATTAACCCATGTTCTGAAGGCGAGTTTAATTGTGACTTGGTGTTTATGCATCTTTTCTTTTTTAATCGCGTTTAGTTGCCATGTTGCCGTGATTCGATTTCTCATTCCATTTAATTCTGTACATATTTTCATTCTTTATTGTGCAGTCTTTCTTTTCTGTAACCTGTCCCAAATTCTTTATCATTCATCTTGCTTTCCATACCACATTGCTTTATTTTTTCTTTACTGTCACTTTGTATTTCTTCTTCTTTTTTTCGTTTCGTGTCTTCCGTCTCTATTCCTTTCCTTCTTTCCATCCTGTTTTTCGTGGGTAGGCCTACTCCCCAGTCTCAATTTTCCTATCTCTCTTCTAATGTTTATGATATCTTTCTTCTCTTTTTCACTCCACTCCATTTTGTAATCACTCCATCCTCAGTTTATTTTTCCTCTCTCTCTCTCCAAAAAGTTTTCTTACGTTTCTTCCGTTCTTCTGCACAGCCTTCATGTCTCCCTTCCTCTTCCTCAATTTATGCTCATCCTTTGCGTGTTTCATCCCTTCCTTCCCCCTTCTCCCTCCATTTTTCCTCCTCCCTTCCACGGCCTTCATGCCGTCCTTCCCCTTCCCTCTCCACTTCCACTTCTTCAATTATCCTGTTCTTCCATGCCTTAATTCATCCATTTCTCTCTATTTCCACTTTATTTCTCGAGTGTGTTCATACCTCTCTCTCTCTCTCTCTCTCTCTCTCTCTCTCTCTCTCTCTCTCTCTCTCTCTCTCTCTCTCTCTCTCTCATAATTTCTTTTCCCCTCTCTTTCCCTCGGTCTTCTTTATCTCCTTCCCTTCCCCCACACATTCTCTCTCTCATCTCCCTCCTCCTATTCCCCTCTCTATTCCTCCTCCGCCCTCCTTTCCCCTGCATATTCTTTTCTTACATGTGCTTTTGCAGGAAAGGCCTCCTTGGAATTTCCTCTTTTATTCATCATCACCATGAAAATTATAATCATCATCATCATCATCATCATCATAATAATAATAACAATAATAATAATAATAATAATAATAATAATAATAATAATAATAAAAATAAAAATAATAATAACAACAATAATAATATAAGGTAATAATAATAATAATCATCATCATCATAAGCATCATCATCATCATCGCCATTATGTCCACTACCCTCACCTTTCTTTCCTTTAAAAATTAAGGCGGGTCTTGATATTAACGCCTTAAAGCAATTACACAAATCAGATTTTTTTCTAGACAAATTTCAAAAAGTGACCACGTCTTGATGCCACTGCGCTAACAGTTATTAATTTCACATCTTTTCAAGGATATATAAGTCCTCACAATCAGTTAACATCATTAAACTTTCGTCTAGTGCAGCTTTTCATTAGCATTAACCTTTCAGGGTAATAACACTATGGGTTCTTCGATTACCGTCCTTAAATAAATAAATAAATACAAAGTTCTTAAATATTGTACCTCTTCAATACAAAGTTCATAAATATTGTTCCTCTTCAATCAAGCAGTTTACAAAGTTCACGTCTCTGTATCACTTCGCCGTGAGGATTTTTTAATAGTCAACTACCACAGTGAAATCTAATTAATAGAAAGTAGTCAAAATGCCAACTAGTCTGCTCTCCGACGAGGTGATTTTTTTTTTTCTTGGTATCTTCAGACGATTTTACTTTGTTTACGTGAAACTTCCTGACTTGAAACTCCTTTACTACACCATTAAGTCCGTTACTACAAGACTTTCGTAAGTTAAAATCATCTGAAAGAGGAAGAACAGAATGGAAAATACATTGTGGAAGTGATGAGCTTAGGGCTATTTTTACCCTCCCCCCCCCCGTTCGAAAAGTCTCCCCGAAGCTCAATCAAATCATCTGTAAACAGGAAAATAAAATATATAATACATTCCTGGGCAGAAGTAATTAAATATCTACGGGAACTAAAGCCACCAACTTCCCCTAGTCTCACAGCGACTTCAGAATGACACCCCATCACTCAATATCCCTCCATTCCCTTTCTTCCTTTCCATCGTCACCTCTTCAACACTCACCATTTTTACGTGAATATATCGTCACCCATTTTCCACATCAGCCTCTGCACTTCAAGTAATGGGCACCCTCTCAGTCGCTCCATTCATCGCCCTATATCCACTGAGCTTCCCCCATTTATCGCCCCAGACACTTATTATTTCACCACTATTCGTCATTTTGTCACTTCTCTCGCCCCCATCCCCCACTCCCCATATTTCGCCCCCCTCGCCCCCTCTCCGGCGATCCTCTTCCCATCTGCCTTATCTGTTTGGGTGGGTATTTTTCATTTTTTTTTTTTTTTGGGGGGGGGGACGCCAAATTTCCTAATCGGGTTAAAATAAAGTTCTTTTCAAAATTTCTCTCTTTTTTTATTTCCCTTGTTGAATTTGGTTAGTTGGTTTCCTTTATTTGAATTTTCACTGGGTAACTTTGGTGACCTAAACATCTGCATTTCCTTTTTTTTTACACTTGTCCAATCACAGTCGTTTTCCAATTTCCGTATCACTCAGGTTGAAGTGTTCCAGCAAAAATCCGACTCTTCACTTTTTTTAACACTCTCTTACGCTCCAAACCCATAACGACCTCTCTCTCTCTCTCTCTCTCTCTCTCTCTCTCTCTCTCTCTCTCAACTACGCACTTGCTATCGCAGTATAATGCCTATTTGTCAAGTCTTATCGTATTCCAGTTCCCCCCCCCTCTCTCTCTCTCTCAAATTCAATGAGCTAGAATCCAGTCACATCCCTCTTTCCATTTTCTGTACCCCTTCATCATCCTTTTTTCCGTCACAGCCCACTTAGCATAATTCTCCTTCATCTCGCATTACCAACACGAATCCAGTCACAAACCTTATCTCATTTCCATAAAACTCCCATTTCTAAACCCTTCAGCCCAATGTCGTACTTCTTAATTTACTTTGTGCTAACCTCAGACGATTTCATTCACCTGGGATACACTAAACGAACTGGAGGGTTAACTGAGGCCTTCATTAACCCTTTCAAGACTATAGCGTTCTCCCAAACTGAAAAAAATCGTCTGGTGGCTTATAAATTGTAAAAAGACATCACTGTACTGAAAAGGTTAATGCGAATTCAGTCTCGTCCACCATTCCACTGTCCGTAACACACTCTCCTTCCACAAACTTTCCTTTCATTTTCACCCATTCCTTTAATTTTCCCTTCTCCATCTCTCTCTCCCTCTCCCTCTCTCTTTTTTCCCCGTCCAGCCTATGCATCACGACAAAGGTCAGAGCAACACGCCTCCCCTTTACCCCTCTCCCTCCTTCCATCCCTCTCTCCGCACCTCCTTACCCCTTTCGTTCTCTCCCTCCTCCTTCCTCCATTCCTCCCTCACTCCCCCTCCTTCCCTCTTTCCCCCTCCCTCTTTTTCTCCCCTCTTCCCCCATCCCCACCTTGTCCCTCTTCAAAGCTTTCCTCATCATCATAATCACGGGTTTCCTGAACACGACACTTTCAAACTCTGCCAGCACGAATAAATTTTCTGCTAGCCACAACCATCTCCCCATCTGCCATAAAACTGGCCATTACCGAAGCTGCTGTGGCTCGGTCGTCGGCGTACTCTTCTCGTGATGCGCGAGTCCCGAGTCTAGGGTTTGAGGCGGACATTTAAAGTGGATGCTGATGGTTTATTTTTTTTACATATGCGTGCACAAACAAGTTCGCACCTTGTCTGTTTCACCAATGGCATATTAACTTCAATCCACACAAACATAGCCAATAAAACACTTAGACTTTCATAAGCAACACTTCCTACAGACACCCATTCTCTATTGTACTTCGCCAGCACGAAGAAGAGTCAATTCTGGCTACCATTTTCCTCGGTGAAGAAGATCTGGCCCTCCAGTGGACCATCAACTGATACAGATACGTTCATGACCAAAGCTTAATTTCCTGTATCTGTTCAGTCAAAACCATCTCAGTCGTAACCAACATTTCATTTTCCATAACACTCCAGCGGAAACTCTCTTCCCATTTTCCAATATATTCCTTCAACCTACTGGGGCAAATCCAGCCTGACCGACCGGCACATTTCCAGTCAAGACAACATCCCAATTCTCTATAAAACTCAGAGTACCAAACCACCTTCCCATTTTTCATAAAACTCAAATTATCAGCCACCTTCCCATTTCCCCTCCTGCCACACTTGCAACCATTCTTCAGTTCTCCTTCACACTCGGTTGTCAGTTCTAGCCACCAGCGAGAATTTAACGCAAGCTATCGGAGCACAATTCCAGTCGTAATCCTTTCTCCGTTTTCCACGGTACTCCCGCTGCAACCATCGTCCCATTATCGACAATCTTTCAGTCGTAGCCAATTATCCATTTCCTATAAAACTTTTCCGAGCTAAAGGCAAAAATCAGGTTACATTACCGATTAGTACAGTTGACGCCCATTTTCCTAACAGTCTAGTCACAACCACCTTTCCTTTTTCCATACCATTTCAGTCACAACCCCTTTCCATTTTCTAAACCATTCCGTCAAAAATACCTTCCATTCTTTTATAACACTTCAGTCAACACCCCCTTTCATTTTCCTTAATACTTCAGTAAAAAATACCGTCCATTTTCCGTAACACTTCATTAAAACTACCCTCCATTTTCTGTAACATTTCACTCAACTTTTATTTTCCATAGCACTGCTGTCGTAACCACCAGTTCTGTAACACTCCCACATTACCTCTAACTACCCTCTAATCCGCCCCTAACTACCGGCACGCTTCTAGTCGTAAACATCTTCCACATCCCTCTTTCTGGAAACTCCATAATGCTTCAGTCGCCAATATCTTCCAGTTCCATTTTCCCATTTTCTACACGCTTGTTACAACTTTTTTCGTTTTCCATGGAACTTCAAAAACAATAACCTTCCATTTTCCATAACACTTCAGTCACAATCCTCTTTCCATACCCCTTTGGTCACAACTTTCAATCTCCAAAGTTCTGAAGTCGCAACCACCATTTCCTTAACACTCTCTCATTATATCTAACTACCGTTGTCAATCCACGCCTAACTACCGTCACGCTTCCTGTCGCAGCCCCCTTCCAGTCATCCCCCTCTCTGGAAACCGTGACTGGAAACTCCTCCGCGGCCCCACCAGCACGAGAGACGAGGCTCGACTGAGGCTGGATGCTCTCAGTCGCCAGTTTTTCCCCCGACTCAGCCACCACAAGCCTCTCCTCTTCTCTCTCTCCCTCCATCTCTCCCCCTCCTTCTGTCTCTTCATCTTTCCCTCGCCATATTCATCTCCCTGTTCCTCCCCCTCCCCTCTTTCTCCCTCTCCATCATTCCATATCCATCTCTCCCCCTCCTTCCTTCTCTCTTTCTCTCCCTTCCTCTTTCCCTTTCCATATTCATCTCCATCTCCCGATTCCCCCGCCTCTCTTTCTCCCTCTCCACCTCTCTCTCTCTCTCTCTCTCTCTCTCTCTCTCTCTCTTCAGAAATACCTCCTAGCTCTTTAAGTTTCCCTCTATCGTAAAATCTCTCCATCTTAAAATTTTCCAGTCCATCCTTAAAAAAAAAAAAAAAATCCCCACCACTGCACTCTGCCTCAATCCTGAAACTTTCCTTTCATTCTAAATCTTTCCCTAAATCCTAAAACTCTCTCTCTATCCTAAAACTTTCCCTTCATTCTAAATCTTTCCCTAAATCCTATAATTCTCTCTCCATCCTAAAACTTTCCCTTCATTCTATATCTTTCCTTGCATCCAAAAACTCTCTCTATCCTAAAATTTTCCCTCCGTCCTAAAACTTATCCCTAAACCTAAAATTCTCTTTGTATCCAGAGCATCTTCCTCCTCCTTAACGAATCTCCCTCCATCCTAAAGAGCTTCCCTCCATCCTAAAAGCTTCCCTCCCTCCTAAAAAGCTTCCCTCCCTCCTAAAAAGCTTCCCTCCCTCCTAAAAAGCTTCCCTCCCTCCTAAAAAGCTTCCCTCCCTCCTAAAAAGCTTCCCTCCATCCTAAAAAGCTTCCCTCTACCTTAAAACCTCCCTCCATCCTAAAAGTTTCCCTCTACCTTAAAACTTTCCATCTTAATAATCTTCCACCTAAAAATCTCCCTCCATCCTAAAGATCTCCCTTCATCCTAAAACTCTCTCTCCATCCTAAATTCTTGCCTTTCCACAGACCTTCCCTCACCTTAAATTCTCTCTCCATCCTACAAAAGCCTCGCATACCCCTAAAAATCTCTCTATCCCTAAACCTTCTTACCTAAAAGTCTCTCCATATTAAAGAATCTTCCTCCATCCTTAAATCCAGTGTCTCTAAAGCCCCCTTCAAGAGAGAGAAATCCAAATGTTTCCGGCTGTGTGTGTGTGTGTGTGTGTGTGTGTGTGTGTGTGTGTGTGTGTGTGTGTGTGTGTGTGTGTGTGTGTGTGTGTGTGTGTGTGTGTGTGTGTGTGTGTGTGAGAGAGAGAGAGAGAGAGAGAGAGAGAGAGAGAGAGAGAGAGAGAGAGAGAGAATGGTGGTCCCTATAGAAACAGATTTTTTTGAAAGGACGAACAATGAACCTTCCAATGTCTCTCTTTCTCCCAGCAAAACACTTCTTAGTTACGAAAAATAATGATCTTAAGTTACTTCAGGTACTCTAACATCGCAATACGTAAGCATCGAATTATCACGCCTCTCTCACTGCACAAATCCATCCTTAGTTACGATGAGAAAAATTATCGTATGCCATTTTCCGTTGCAAAGGTCTAAGACGTGCAATAATAAGATGCCAGGGAGGAAAATGCTGCCTTGAGACCCATGTGTTAGGGCGTGGAGAGAGATGGAAATTTTGCGCTCAGCTGGATAAGTGGATGAATGGTAAATGTGTGTGTGTGTGTGTGTGTGTGTGTGTGTGTGTGTGAGAGAGAGAGAGAGAGAGAGAGAGAGAGAGAGAGAGAGAGAGAGAGAGAGAGAGAGAGAGAGAGTTATTGCTTTCATATAAAAGTTAGTTTGGATTTTACTTGCGGGCCTGAGTTAGTGTTATTCTCTATATATCTGTGTTTTCAGAGTTAGTGTACGTTCAGATGTTACAAAGTTAGTGGTTTATGTGTATGCCTGTGTTGCCTGTGTGTGTGTGTGCGTGTGTGTGTGTGTGTGTGTGTTCAGTGACGTATGTGTGTGCATGTTTGCTTAGCTACTGTTGTATACTCGTATATCTGCTTGCGTGTTTATGTGTATATGTATGGACATGTGTGTGAATGTATGTAAGCGTACTGGGTGGGCTGGTAGGGCGGTGGGCAAGCACGCCCTTCTGAGAACCTGTGCACCTGACGGCAATTCCACGAAGTTTCGGCCAATAATCCTTTTATACGTTTGTGGTTGAACTACTGAAGCGAGATTTCAGCCATTCCATCCAGCTTAAGAATTTCAATTACTATCTCATTATACATACAAGTGTGGGCTGTTTCCCTATATATATATATATATATATATATATATATATATATATATATATATATATATATATATGCAGGCTTAGTTTTCAATAAATTTGTAGGCTTAGTTGTACAATACATATGTAGGATAAGTTCCCAGTAAATACTCGTACGTAGCATTAGTTCCCTGATACAAAATTAGGCTTAGTTTCCCTATAAATATTTAGCCTCAGTTTCCCAATATATTGATAAGCTTAGTTTCCTAATATACATTTGGGATTACTTTCCCAATATATAATTAAGCTTAAGTTTTCCAAAACATAATTAAGTTTAAATTTCCCATAATGCATTTACAGTATGTTCAGTTTTCCAATACATATCTAAGCTCAGTTTCTCGATACATGTTTAGGCTCAAACGCACGGCAGTATTATCATAACATGAGTACGCAAAAGGTGTACGATAGTCCCTAATGAGTACGCAGAGGTGTACGCTAGTCCCTATTTATGAAGGTCAATTTTAAAACAACACTGAGGAGAGGAAATGGGTACCGTGCACTACAATTACTCCCACAACGAAATAAATAATGAAGCAGAAGGGTCGCATTTGTTTTATCTTATACCGCGCTTTTAAATAATTATGCAACATTTGGGGCATATTTTACCCTCTGTGATCTCTGCTTTAAATTTTTACGACTCACGGTGTCAAGACGGAGTGAAGAATTTTTTACCACGACCGATTCTCATTATACCTGCACTTCTGCCAAGTTCTCACTTCTAATGTACGTGCACTCTTGCCACCCTCTCCAACAATCGTGCACTCTTGCCATTCTCTCACCTCCAACACACGTGCACTCATATCTCCCTTACCAACAGACGTGCACTCTCGCTGGTCTCTTACCTTCTCCCCCCCCCCCAACTCGTGCACCTGGTCATTCCCTGACCTCTGAGGGCGTGGACCAAATGCTCGAGTCATTGAGGATGTGTTTTTCCCACACCATGTTTGTGTGGGAAACAGGGTTGAGGAAAATAAAGAGAAAAGTAATGATGATGATGATCATGATGATCATGATGATGATGAAGATGATGATGATGATGATGATGATGATGATGACGATGAGGAGGAGGAGGGGATGGAGCAAGGCAATGATGAATCATATTATCTCTTCCCACCTCATGTATATGCGAGTTGAGTTACAATGATGACGACGACGACGATGATAAGTTTGTTCAGGGCAAAGTATGAGGTGATTCTGTACCTGAGAGTGATGTTATGTGCATTTACAATACACACAGGCTAAAGAGGGACAATGAAAATATTACCAATGTTACTGTTGAAACGTGAGGAGCAGAATGAATATATATATATTTTTTAACTCTTATTCACTGCTTCAGGACGCATCCCAAGTACGATACTCTCACTCTCACCTTGCCCCACACACACACACACACACACACACACACACACACGATCAGTCTCTATTCATACTTCCAGAGGGTCCAAGTCGTGCCAAAACTGCTGGACCTTCCCAATGAACAATTTTCAATACGTAGATGCAAGTTTTCCATTTGTACTTGTCACGGTACAGTTGAGAGAGAGAGAGAGAGAGAGAGAGAGAGAGAGAGAGAGAGAGAGAGAGAGAGAGAGAGAGAGAGAGAGAGATTTACTCCCGAGAAAAAAATTAGTCAGTTACAATAAATTCTAGTCAAGGACACAATAATGAACTACCCCAAGCCTTTCCCAGCAATATGCACATTCCAGTATTAGCCAGACTTACACTAGACGATTCTGCGCCACTGAGAGAAAGCCTACCGGTCAGAGGATTTACGCCTTCAATTCACTGATGTATTTCTCATTTCGCTGTTGTAAATTACCTCTAGTCGATCTAATTAAAGCTCAGGTGTGGCCTTTCGTCGAAGAGGGGTTAATGATGGCTATAATTCTCCCCCTCCCGAATCGAAACATTTCTCCTTGCAAATAAAAAGAACAAAAGGCTGATAAAGACATAAATAAACCAAAAATATTAATCCTCTGGTTGTGGGTGTTATATGCCATGGACGCCGGACGATGAAGTTTTACTGAAGGAAATAATAATGGAACTAAAGATTGTTTTAATGAATCGTTTCACTGTTGTAGACACCATTAACTATATTAAAGCTGTCACCTGACGATTTTATGCGATTTAGGTGCTGCCTCTCGACGTACAAGGGCTAACCACTTCAGCCTGCCAACGCACCGCAGAATTGGGCAAATCCGACCGACAACTCCGACCGGCTTGAAAGAAAAAAAAAAAAACTACATAATTTAAAACTAGGATCTGCAGAAACAGTCAAAATCATTAAAAAAAACGAAGACTTCCTTAAAACAGTTTCAAAGGTAACCGTTTCAAACTTTATTCTGGCCACATTTTTTGCCTTTTATTTATTTTTTTACTACACAGGTTAGATTAGTCCATCATTAATTTCAGTAATACGAGTAGTCTTTCGTAAGCTGATTAAATTTGTCAGGCTTAACATGAATAAAAATACAAATGTTTTTAGGCTGTTGGGGTTTAAGACCTACAAATACGCCTTATTTTATTTTTCTTTCATTTCAGGATCGACAAAGCCACGCAATTATTTTATTTACTCTTCTTCTCCTCTTCTTTTCCGTTCCCTTCTTTCTTTTTAATTTTCTTGTTAGTGTTCTTTTCGATTTCTTCTTTTCGTTTTCGCTTTCTTGCTTTCTTTTTGGTTTACGTTCACTTTTTCTTCTTTTCCCGTACAGCCAATTTCCATAAACCAGGGAAAACACAGTACCAAGAATGCAAACGTCCTCAGAGTGAAGGAAGTACCGGCATCTCTGTTCCCGCCGTTGTTAATTTCCTGTCTGTGCGGCCTGAGACTGACATAAAAGCTGTGAAGGCCGCAGCAGCTGTAAAACGGGCGAAAAATATCCTGCCGGGGACCTTTATCGGCCGGCTGGGGCACACACAAGGAAGGCAAGATTTTTATTTGCACCTTCACCCACTGTATTTCTTCTCTCTTACATTCCACTGCCATCTCCAGCAGACTGTCTTGAACTTAAGGATTTGGGTTAATGAAGGCGAAATCTTATACCCCCATCCCAGATCAAACGGCCTAAGATGGTTAAAACTGTCTTATATTAGCAAGAAAAAGTACAAGGGGCTGACTGAAGCTGTAAAACTGGTGAGATATAGCCTAGGAGGGATACGGGAGATTTATCCGCGGGTGGGGCCACAGTGGCAAACACAGGCAGGGTACACACTCATTTCTTTCTGTTTCTGTACCAAGACCCTTAATTACATTTACCGAAGGGCATTTTTTTTCTCTGCTTTTTCTTGTTCTCAATTCCGCTTATCAACGCTCGTTGCCACGGCCTCACGCTTTTACTGCTGAGGTGACTGGCAGGAAAATTACTATGCCTGTTCCTGGGCCTGGAATCTCGAAAGGAATACCTTGGATTTTTACTGAGGCAAAACCACCAGCCACCAAAGAAACCACCCCAACAGCCATGTGTACTATTCAACTTCTAATGCGGTTACGATTCGGAACGAATTAATTTCTAAGAGGTTCTCTACCCTCTTTGTTCTTTGACTCATTCCCTCATGTGAGCTGCAAATACATGCAAACAGCTACATAACAAACTTCGGGAAATGTTAGCATTTGTTCCCAAGTGATGCCTTTGTAGTTACTAAATGAGCCCTCTTTTCGTCGTGTTTTCTACAGCGTACACAAAATAACTCACTGTCACGAGGTGGACAAAGTACATTGTAGACCGTTTATTTCCTGCACTACAAGAAGCCTCCAATTACCTCACTAAAACTGTCCGGCCTTAGCAAGAATGGTAAAAGTCATATTGAACCGGATAGTGAGGACCGTCCTAAACCTTACACTGGAAGAGGCCTCCTATACGCTGAATGAAGTACAACAGTCTGACGATAGCAGGAAAAAAAAAAGTAAAATCTATTTAAAAAAAAAAAATGCCATCGTACTAAGTGGCTTTAATCACTTCAGAACAATGACGTTTTCTAGTTACTACCTGACAATTTCACTGAGACCCCTAGTAGCGAAATGGTAAACGAAGCCTGTATCTAAGCCTTCCTATTCGGGAAAGTTGCCTTACGCCTAATAAAATAGGTTGGCAATGGCAGGAATAAACTAAAAAAAAAACACAAAAACAAAAAGTATAGTCACTAAATTCAAGGAGCTCGCTCATTCAATCAGCAGCCCTTTTTTGCACGTCATTCTTGCAACCATCAGACAACTTTATTCAGTATGGGAGAGGCTTTTCAGACTGGAGAGGTTAAGTACAGCTTCATCAACCTCTTCAGCACAAGACATCTCCCTCAAGCTGGGTAAAATTGTCGATCGGTAGCAAGATAAAACGAATAAAAAAAACAACCAAATTCAAGAGGTTGGACTGGACTAAACGAATTTTTGTCCCAGACGCCAGACAGGATTTACTCGTTCGTCTGACGTTTTCCTTACTCTGAAAATATCGTTAGAAAATATTAAGTAAGAAGTTTACGGATACGTCATCCTATCTATCTATCTATCTATCTATCTATTGCCAGACGCCTCAATCCCGTTTGGGGTGGCCATAAACAAATCGCCTCCAAGTCGCCCTGTCCCCCGCCATTTCACTACCCTGCTCCCAACTCACACCCCCCTCTCTCATATACCTCTCCACCCCATCCCTCCATCTCATCCTCGGCTTCCCCCTCCCTCTTCCCCCCTCCACCTCACTCACATACACTCTCTTCGTCAGTCTTTCACCCTCCATCCTCTCCACATGGCCAAACGTCATCCTAAATGGCTTTAATCTTACCGTCTAGTAACTATTTTTTTTTTTTCCCATTCCATCTCTGACGATTTTATTCAGCTTATCACAGGCTTTTCAAAGGCTTATATACAAACATCAATTACTAATAAAGACTTCCAAGGCTGAATAAAATCTTCTGGAAGTACCACACACACACACACACACACACACACACACACACACACACACACAAATAAAATGCATTATCAGGTGGAAGGGGTTAAAGTAGAATATACGGAATTTCCCATCGGGCCCACCAGACCTACTTTATGCGGCAGTTCTCACTCTCACGCTGAATAAAATCGTCTGAACAATAGAATAAGTCACCGGATTGAAGGGGTTGAGCCAGAATAGACGCTTGATTTTTTTTTTTCCCAGCCTAACAGATTTTTTTTTTTTTTCCTTTATCGCCCGTGACCTTTGATATGTGAACTTTGTGAATGAGTGTGCGTGTTTCGGTGACTCCCAAAACTTGTAGCGAGAAACTGCCGTGGTAATTCCCGGGGTCACCGAATTATGGCACAAGTTTGGCAGCGATCCTAGCCCGTCAGTCAGTCAATCAGTCAGTTAGTCAGCTAGTTATTTAGACAGCCCTCCTGCGATAGTTTCCACTGCTACGGGATTATGGGTCAGGTTCAGTGTTGGTCAGTTAGCCAGTCAACCAGCCGGCCAGCCAGCCAATCAACAGTGGCTCTAAATCTCTCTCACCCTCGCAGTCTCTGGCCTGTCTATCTAGTGCCAGACGCCTAGTGCCAAAAATCATCCCTGGACACTATGACATCGAAGAATATTTTCGTCAATTGAGCTGTTTTGGTCCGTCTTACCACTTAATTTTTTGCGTAAAGTACGTTAACCTTTTCCCTACGATAGATCCTTCCTGCAGTAAAAAATAAATAAATAAATAAATAAATAAAAAGCTGATGGTACGAAAATGACTCGTAGAAAAAAAAAAATCACTGTACTAAAAGGATTAATGGAGACTGTTTCTTGATTATAAAGTAAGGGGGATTTCTTTTTAAAACTGTATTACTTCGTCTGGAGATGGCGAGGAATAAATAAAAATCATCATCGTACTGACGACATTCGGGGGGACTGCTGCTAGCCTCTTCACTGAGGGAGGGGGGGGGAGGCACTCTAAGCTGAATAAAATCGTCTAGCAGGATAAGAAAATAGAGTAAAAAAAAATCAAATCTGGTAAAGTGGTAAGGGATTTCAAGGTTTACACGTCCCCGGTAAACCCCTGAGGGAAGGCGCCATGGGGTTCGTGAATATCAATGCCACTTCGCGGAAACCCTAAGCCGTAGGGGGGGAGGGAGGCAGGAAGGGGGATTCAAAATATTCAAGCTGATGCTGATGTCTCTCTGGTCCCAGGCGTCTGACTCGTTGCTGTTTGTTTTGTCGCCATGGATGAACTCTGGGATTGGGTGTCTGGGGCTGGGTGTATAAATTTAGGCGGCAGTGTTCTCGTGGGGATGGGGGTGTTGGGCAGAAAGGGGTGC
>NC_137000.1:32425449-32487949 GCF_032717465.1 Coenobita brevimanus
AGTAAGTGAACCTCAACTGTTAGTATCTGGGTTTGGAAGACTGTGAAAAAAAGAAAGCTGACAGTGAATACAAGAATGAGCAAGGTGATGATATGTAATGGAAAGACGGAGCACAATTACTTAAGAATAAGTCTAAATGGGAAAGAATTGGAGGAAGTGAAGTGCTTTAGGTTTTGGGGAGTGTCCATATAAGTTGACAGAGCTCAGAGACCAGAGTTAAGTCATATGACAAGGATCTGAGCATCAAAGAGGATGAGAGACGTACCGTACTGCATATGAAAAACGCGAAATCTGGATGAAAATGTTCTTGTGATGATGATTTGCTGTGATCGAGATTAAAGAAGTGAAGTGAATGGGAGTAAACCGTACATCTGCGGGGGAATGTTGTGAAGTTTGCATAGTTTTCATTTCCTGTATATCATTACGTACAATCGGTCAGATACTGGATGTCAGCGAATAAGGTTGATATATATATTTTTTTTCACTATCTTGCTCGACTGGATAACAGCGAACACTTTTAATATAATAAAAAAATAAGTACAAATATATAAACGAGATTATCTATATATATATATATAATCCTTAGTCTTGGTGTTCAGTACTCACCACCACTCCGCCTCAGTCGACCAGGAAAGAAGACTTACCTGTTGGAGAAAAATGTGAATTAAAAAACAAAGGCAAATGTGTATCTGCTAAGAGACTGTATAATAACCATTGGCCTCTTGGGTGTAAAAGGTTACGTGACATAAGATAACTTAGTTACTGACGTCCGACATCCACAAACTGTGCAATGTTGAGAAGAGGGGCTGGGGAAAGGGTGGACTTAGATCCAAGAAACTGGCTTGATCGTCACTGGTTACGGTGTTTAACAATTGGTAGTCATACAGATGTGGGCAAATACACTTGCAAATAAAAAAATAAAAAAAAGTTACAGCCAGGCAGAGAGAGAGATTAACAAAAGTAGATAAACCGACAGATCCATCCAACCATCTATCTATCTATCTATATATATATATATATATATATATATATATATATATATATATATATATATATATTTTTTTTTAATGCGAGGAAGAAGAAACCAAAGGCCATGAGCCCCGCAGTAAGAGTTCCCTCCAAGAGAAAAACAAAATACAATAGAGAGCCAAATTCAAGATCCGATCATTTTGAGATGCCTGGACACACTGCGTTTGAAAGACTGGAGATCATAGGCAGGAGGAAATACAGACAGAGGGAGACAGTTCCAGAGCTGACCTGTTGCATGAATGAAAGACTGGGAGTAACGGTTAACTCTTGCATTAGAGAGTTGGACAGAAAAGGGATGAGAGTTTGCTGCCAGACGGGTGCTACGCGCCCGTCGTAGAGGTGGAGGAATGCAAGCAGACAGTTCAGAGGAGCAGTGACCATTAAAGTAGCGATAGAAAATAGATAAAGATGCAACAGTGCGGCGAAGAGACAGAGGTTGAAGGGAGTCAGTATGAGGAGGAGAGTTAATGAGACGAAAAGCCTTTGACTCCACCCTATTGAGAAGAGCTGTATGTGGGGAGCCTCCCCACACATGAGAGTTGTACTCCACACAGGGGCGGATAAAACCCCTGTATAGAGTCAACAATTGTGCAGGGGTAAAGAAAGAGCGGAGTCGGCTTAGCACACCCAATCTCTTGGAAGCAGATTTTACAAGAGATGTAATATGATCTTTCCAAGATAAGTCCCGAGTAAATGAAACCCCAAGCATGTTCAAGGATGATGCAGGATTAATCTGAATATTTTTAAACATTAGTGGGTATACCTGTGGAAGATTTTGTCGGGTTGATAGGTGTAAGAACTGAGTCTTAGAAGCATTAAAGACAACCATATTATTTTTACCCCAGTCAGAGATATGAGCCAAGTCAGACATTAGGTGTGCCATAGCTTCATCCCTTGTTTCTTGAAGTAACCGTTGAGATGGGCGTTGCGGGAACCGAATGGAAAGGTGAAGGGTGGAGTCATCAGCGTATGAGTGGATAGGGTTAGATGTACAGCTCAGAAGATCATTGATGAATAAAAGGAAGAGAGTTGGTGATAGGACAGAGCCCTGAGGAACACCACTGTTGATAGATCTAGGAGAAGAACGATGGCCGTCTACGACAGCAGCTATAGAACGACCAGAAAGGAAGCTAGCGATGAAGGTACAGATAGAAGGATAGAAACCGTAGGAGGGCAGTTTGGAAATTAAAGATTTGTGCCAGACTCGATCGAAAGCCTTTGAGATGTCAAGTGCAATGGCAAAGCTTTCGCCAAAGTCCCGAAAGGAGGATGACCAGGAGTCTGAAAGGTAGGTGAGAAGATCGCCAGTAGAGCGTCCCTGACGGAACCCATACTGACGATCGGAAAGAAGGTTGTGATAGGAAAGATGCCTTAAAATTTTTTTATTAAGAATTGACTCGAAAACTTTTGAAATACAAGACGTTAAAGCAATTGGACGATATTTGAGAGAGAGAGAGAGAGAGAGAGAGAGAGAGAGAGAGAGAGAGAGAGAGAGAGAGAGAGAGAGAGAAATTTCACTGAATACACAAGAAAATAAGAAAAAATTCCGATGTTATTATGCTCATCATACGGCGATTTCTGTCACACGATTGTAAGAATACGTGTGTAAAGTTGTCCTAGAGTCGCTTAGACCATGATGATTGTTAATGTAACTAATAATGCTGTGGCTTCATCTGCTTGTGTGTGCCGGGCAACTCTCGTGCAAAAAGAAATGAGCTCGTGCCCTTTCTTGTTTCAGGAGGTTATAAAGCAAAATCAGTATAAATGATGCAAGACTGATGATGAATAATGTTGCAACTTCTATACAGTACTATCAAGCGGAGTTATATTACTGTTTGTAATAAGCAACGCACCTACTTATAACTACCTAATTCTCTTATTCTAGGTGACTTTTTTTTTTTTTTTTTTTTTTTTTTTTTTTTGGTGTGTGTGTGTGTGTGTGTGTGTGTGTGTGTGTGTGTGTGTGTGTGTGTGTGTGTGTGTGTGTCCGACTCTGGGCAAAGGCTCAGGGCCTATTTCTTCGGGGCAGTTGCCTATCCCAAAGCCCAGTAGTCCTCCTACACCTCCACATGTCACTGCTTCGTAACACCTCATCCCTAGTCATTTATTTTGCATACTACACGTGAACATTCTCTCTCTCTCTCTCTCTCTCTCTCTCTCTTTATCGCTTTCATACTGACATCGACTGGATCAATAACATAAACGAGGTTACTGATGCGAGAATAAATCGCTCCGAAACTGGTAAAACGAAATCTTTAAAGTGCACATACTGTATAATATAACTTTAAGGCCAGAACAGGCATTGTGGTTACCCCTGTGATCTAGAAAAGAAGGGTGACAAATATACATTATTCCTTTCGGTACCATGACGTCACAGATATTATTCATGCTACCACTAAAGGATTTTTTTTTTTTTTATCATATGGGAGCTCTCTCGTAATGAAGGGGTTAATGGCGAAGGATTCTAACCCTTCCACTGAGGGAAAGCCTTCCGAAAATGAGTACATTCCTTTGGGGGAGAAAAAAATATATAATAAATATGAAGTAATCGTACTGAAAGGATTAAACTGACGTCTAGGAATCAAAGGACCAATCTGGTGTTCATCATCATCATCATCATCACCATCATCATCACGAATTTGATTCCTACCTAAGAACTGAACAAAGTTTACAAAAAATTCGAAATATATACATAAATAATTTAGTTGTGTCCCCCCCTGTGGCGGGGGGGACACAACCTGGCCGCACTCTGGGGTGGTACTACTACTCTGCGGCCAGGTTGTGTTAGGAAGAATACTGCCACCGTATTCCCTGCGTGTCGTAAAAGGCGACTAAAAGGGGCGGGGTGAGGGGACTAGGGACCCCCTCCTCTGTTTTTTAGTTCCTAAAAAGAGACAGGCCAGAGAAAGGGATGGGGGATGGAGTTATCCCCGTACCCTGAAGATTGGGTCTATGAATGTGCGTGGATGTAGTACGATTGAGGCTAAAAGGGAGGAGATTGGGAGAATGTTTGTGAGAAGAAAGTTGGATGTGTTAGCTTTGAGTGAAACGAAGATGAAAGGGAAGGGGAATCTATGTTTGGAAGTGTGAATGGAAGATTGTCAGGTGTTGATAGAGGAAGGGCAAGAGAAGGTGTGGCCTTGTTAGTGAGTCCGGAAGTACAGCAATGTGTGATTGAATGGAAGGAGGTGTCATCGAGACTGATGTGGGTGAAAGCGAAATTGAACGTGAGTTGTGGGTGTTTGTGAGTGCATATGGGCCTGGTAGTGAAAGGGATGAACAAGAGAGGGAGTCTTTCTGGAATGATGTTGATGAGTGTCTGCAGAGTTTTGGAGCGAATGTGAATGTGGTAATGATGGGAGATCTGAATGCTAGAGTGGGAAATGTAGCAGTTGAAGGCGTAGTTGGTATGCACGGTGTGCCTGGAAGAAATGAAAATGGGGAACGAATGATAGCGATGTGTGTTGAGCGAGAGATGGTGACTGGGAATACGCTGTTTGAGAAGAAAGATATTTATAAGTATACATGGGTGAGACAGGAGGGTGGAAGGGTTGTTGATAGAGCCTTGATGGACTATGTGGTTGTGTCTAGGAATGTAATAGGAAGATTGTTGGATGTGAGAGTTCTGAGAGGGGAGGGTGGAGGTATGTCTGACCACTACCTGGTGGAGGGAAAGTTAAGAGTAGGTAAGAGATGGGTGAGAGCTAGGAGGGTTAGGTGTGGCAGGGAGGTTTTGAAAGTGAGTGAGCTGGATAAAAGAGAGAAAAAGATAGAGTATCAGAAGAAATTGAAAGATGAGTGGAACGCAGTGAAAGATCGGGAAAATGGCAGCGTGGAGGAGGAATGGCAGTTGTTTAAGAGTGCTGTGGTGGGGCATGCAGAAGAGGTGTGTGGTGTGAGACGTGTGGGTGGTGGTGTAAGAAAAGGAAGTGAATGGTGGTGCGAGGAAGTAAGTATGGCTGTGGCTGAGAAGAGACGTGCATATGAAGTGTGGCTGCAAAGGAAGGATGAGATGTCATATGAAAGGTATAAGGAAAAGAGGAATAGAGCGAGAAGGGCTGTGCGTGATGCTAAAGTGGCAGCAGATGAGAGGTGGGGTATGCGGCTGAAAGAGAATTTTCAACAGAATAAGAAAATGTTTTGGAAGGAGGTGAAAAGGGTGCGAAAGGGAGAGTCTGGGAAGGAAGAACGAGTAAAAGCAGAGGATGGAAGGATGTTAATTGAGATGGATGCAGTAAGGAAGAGATGGGCAGAGTATTTTGAAAGATTGTTAAATGTAGAGGAGGAAAGGGTGGCTGAGATTGTGGCGGATAGAAGGGTGCAAGGAATAAATGTGTTGGGAGAGTTGAATGATCCTTTGATCACGAAGGAGGAAGTGGAGAAGGCAATAAAGGAGATGAAAACAGGGAAAGCTGCAGGTATGGATGGGTGTGCTGTGGAATGCCTGAAGGGTGGTGGAGTGACTATTGTTGACTGGTTAGTAAGATTGTTGAATGTGTGCTTTGAGAAAGGTATGGTGCCAATTGATTGGGCAAGTGCTTGTGTGGTCCCGTTGTATAAAGGCAAGGGTGATAAGTATGAATGTACTAGCTTTAGGGGTATAAGTCTGTTGGGTGTTGTAGGTAAGGTGTATGGTAGAGTGTTAATTATGAGAGTTAGAGAGGGTACAGAGGGAGTGATTAGTGATGAGCAGCGTGGCTTTAGGAGAGGGAGGGGATGCGTTGATCAGGTGTTTGCTGTGAGACAAGTGTGTGAAAAGTATTTGGCGAAAGGCAAGGATGTATTTTGGGCATTTATGGATTTAGAGAAAGCGTATGATAGAATTGATAGGGAGGCTTTGTGGACTGTTTTAAGATTGTATGGACTTGATGGTAGGTTACTAAAAAGGGTGAAAAGTTTTTGTGTAAATAGTACAGCGTGTGTAAGAGTGGGAAATGCTGTGAGTGATTGGTTTTCCGTGAGAGTGGGGCTGCGATAGAGATGTGTGATGTCGCCTGGGTTGTTTAGTATTTATATGGATGGTGTTGTAAGGGAGGTGAATGCAAGAGTTTTAGGTGGTCTGAATCTGGTAAATGTTGATGGAGGAGAGTGGAATCTGAAGCAGCTGCTGTTTGCAGATGATACTGCACTGGTGACTGATTCAGAGGAGAGATTGAGACAGCAGGTAGAGGAGTTTGGAAGGGTGTGTAAAAGGAGGAAATTGAAAGTAAATGAGAATAAGAGTAAAGTGATGACGTGTACGAGGTTGATAGATGGTAGGGGGATGAATATAGTTTTGAATGGTGAGTTGCTTGAGGAGGTAGAGTGTTTTAAATATCTTGGGTCACATGTTGCTGTGGATGGAAGAATAGATGCAGAAGTGAAGTTTAGAATAAATGAAGTAGGAAAGGTGCTGGGAGGAATGAAAAAAGTGTTTAAATGTCGTTTGCTTAGAATGGATGTAAAGAGAAGGCTGTATGAGGGTGTTGTGGTACCGACTGCATTATATGGGGCTGAAACATGGAATATGGGTGTAGCAGAGAGGAAAAGTTTGAATGTAATGGAGATGAGATGTCTGAGGAGTATGTGTGGAGTGACGCGTATGGATCGAGTGCGAAATGATGAAGTGCGAAGGAGAACTGGAGTTGTTTGGGAGATGGCTGGTAGAGTTGAGCAGAGGGTGTTGCAATGGTTTGAGCATATGGAGAGAATGGATAATGAGCGACTGGTGAAAAAGATAACTAGATCTGATGTGAGAGGTGTAAGGCTGAGAGGAAGACCACGAATACGATGGATGGACAGTGTGAAGAGAGCGCTGGATGCGAGAGGGATGTCTGTTGAGCAAGGAAGAGTGGCTGTGCGTGACAGAAATAAATGGAGAGAAATTGTGAATGAATAAGTGATGACGCAGCCCTGAGGGGATATTCTCCCGCATTTGGTCTCATCAGCTAGTCAGGTCAGGTGCGGGTAAGGGGATGGGTCTATTATGATGTGGCAGGGGTAAACCAGTTCTGCTGTCGGGCCCTGCTGAGGATGTCACTGATTGCATTGCGCAGTTGACTCTTGTGCGGTGTGGTGCAGTGAGGATCTGTCCGTTCTCCCGTTTGGGGCTAAGATGCGAATGAATGTGTTTGAATGGATGAGTAAATGGAGAGTGAGTCGTCCTGTCTCGGCTACCTCCCTTTCCTTGGGGGAAGCAGCCTAGGTATATAGATAGATAGATAGTGTGTGTGTGTGTGTGTGTGTGTGGGTGGGTGGGTGGGTGGGTGGGTGTGTGGGTGAGAAACTTAGTTTTACCAATAACTCATACTCCTGCAACTGAGATCGTTTCTAACTCGCTCATTATGAGGAGTTCTTGTTGTCACTGGAGACTTCCTCACACTTCCTTAAAATTCTTTTTCCATATTATGCCTTGACATTCTCTTGCATGCTACAGTATGTCGCTTTTATATGAAGCAAGTTTGCAATCACAGCATACAAGATGATACTGAGGTATAATATTCAGAATAAATCATAAAAGGAAGAAACGTTACAGAATCTCCAAACAACTAGCCATATGCCGAATGAGCCTTACATCATCACACTGAAGAGTTAAGAATAAATGGAAGTGTGTGTGGCCAGTATTTTTCTTGACCCTTTATACTGCATTTCTTAACGATTTTCTGTTAATATTCGACTTTTCGGCGCAAAGTTGGTGAATACTGTTCTTCATGAAACCTTTCTCATAACGGGGGTCTAAAGATGTCATTATATGGCAGAACGAGTGTCTCTTGACCACTTCAGACCACCGGCATATTTCATACTTTATTCTTGCTAGCTCTAGACAATAATATCGCTTTAGGATACATATTTTAAACTACAATACTATGGGTCGTATGCTTAAACCTGATATCGCAAAGTGGGACGCAGGCTCTAAATTTCTGACGACGATTTTTGAAGTATCTGACGATGGTGGAACGTATTTGGCCCTCTTACATGGCTGCTGACTGCATTCTGTTATGCGGGATGCAGGCTGACCGTACGGAATAACCACAGACGTTTCATAAATGACCGTAAAAAATCTGGTCTTTAAACTCCGCTTTGCTATTTAGGGTTTATGCATACGATATTATTCCTCTCACTGCTCAGGCATTCTCTTAAGTTGAATAAAACTCTCTTGTGGTATCGGAAAAAATGACGTCCTGAGATTGAAGCGGTTAACTCCAAGCACCGGCAAGATTTCCTTCCCTACAGCAATCCTCCTAAGTGCTGAATAAAATCGCTATGGCGGGAGCAAGAGCGAAGAAGAAAGTCGCTACCGTTGAGAAGGAATTCACGAAAATTGTTTGCAAGCTAACGTAAGGAGGTGTATGAAAAAAATTAAATAAAAAATGAGGACAGGAGCAAAAAAACGAAAAAAAAAGTCGTACAGAAGAATTTGTAACGACTGTTCCTAACCATACACCATATGGGGTCACCTAAAAAAAAAAAAAAACGCAACGATGGGAGCAATTCTGAAACCGGAAAAAACAAAAAACGCTATCATTTTGAAGACTTAATACAGACTTTAGAAACTACAACTGCGAGAAGTGTGCTTAAAGTTCAATAAATAATTGTAAATAAACTGCAGGAACAATATTAGTAATCATGGCATAAAAATGGGGAAAAGAGCTATATGGCTTCATGCAGACTATTTCTGTACGTACAATACAGAGGTCTCCCTAAAACTGAACCAATCCTATGGCATTAGCAAGAACAAATTAGACAAAATGACACTAAATGGGGTAATGTAGTTAAGCCTTCAGTGACCTGCCAAGGAATCCAGATTTACACAGGCTCAATCTAATCCACTGGCTGCAGGGAAAAGAAAATAATGACCTGATTAAAGGGAAGATAAGATGGTAATGTAGGTTTCTAATGACTTTCCTGGTCATCAGAATTCATCTAACTATCCAGTCATAATGGCAGCAAGGAGAGAAAAGTTAAAAAGATGCCATCGCTGTTAATGGAGGTAATACAGGCTTGTAATGACATCCCAATTTAACAAAAATGACCCTACTCCCCCTCCCCAATCCCCTTTCCATTTCGTCCCTCCACCTCCCAACCCCTCATTCCCATCCCTCTCTCTCCCCCAGTTCCTACCCCATTCCATCCCCCAGTTCATATCTCCATCCCTCCCCCTCCCTGCCTAACGGGAGTCCTAGGCAGCTTCTTATACCTCTGGGCAGATAACGAGGCGGGATAAGCCAGATGGATACCCTAAATGAGGCTGGGTTCGATACTCTCTCTCTCTCTCTCTCACACGCACACACACACACACACACACACACCGCTAAAACGTAACCCTCTCTCCCCGTAATAGACGAGGGTGTAAACAAAAATACTAACAACACTGAGTTCAAATGTCCGCTACGGTTGCGGTTCGAACCCTTAGCTCGGACTCGGGTATCGCGAGACAGGTAACCCGACCACTGAACCACTGCTGCTCCGATGTTACCTGTCACGCAATACAAATTACAGCCACTGGGGCACGTGGTTAACAGAGAAATCTTCTCAAAGCAGAGAATAATCATACATACTGTATTGTGGTAAACCGTGGAAGAGAATAAACAGGGTAGAAAAGGGGGGAAGGAGAGGCCACGAGTGAGGGAAGGGGGGAGGGAATGAGGATGAAATTGTGAGCACGTGGTTGTCCAAAATCCGCAGCCTACAAACCACCACCACCATCACTACCACTATCATAATCACCACCGCCATCATCACTACCTCTTCCACTATCACCATCATTATTGGACCTGGGACACTGAATCTACTAAAAAAAAAAATAATAATAATAACAATAAAGCATAAGGACCCATCAACAAAACATCCGTAAAAACAAGTGCAGGAACTATAAACATAATTTGTATGCGGTAGTCTCAGTCAAATCTCAATTTTCAGCCTCCCCCCCCCAAAAAAAAAAAAAAAAGTAAAAATAACATGAAGACCTGCTTACCTTACGCCATGGACACCTTCCATACCCACGCCTTCCTGCCCGTCCAACTTCTCGCAAACTTTCTTCTTCACCAACAGATAGTTTCGTTATAATCACTGTCACTGCCTCAACGTACGTTCTAGTGGTATAAGTCAGGGTCACTACTTCCTCCATCACGTGTTACTTTTGGGTTTTTGAGGAGTAAATATTCACTTCACACACACGTACCCACTCACACCTGAGACTTAACACGCACTGACCAGGGTATCGCTTGGCTGAATTATCCTCACGATGCTTAGGGTGATGCAAGTCACGTCCATTTTTACATCTATTTTCAGTATTCATATTACAGTTCACGAATTCTAGTGTAGCCTAGTGAGGACAAAACCGAAATCGTAAGTTCCATCGGTTTCGCATAATCATAACAAGGAAGAAAAAAAAAATGAAAAATATGAAACGGAATGGCAATATGACATCTGAAGAGTTGCCAGGCTGCACAGTTTCCCCGCGTACTCACACGGAATTTAAATGTCCTGGGTTTCTCTTTAATATCTCGTTGTTTAAAGATCTATCGGCATCTACTGGGTAAAGATGTTTGAGAGAGAGAGAGAGAGAGAGAGGAAGGGGGAGGGGGGGATAGAGAGATCGTGCGCCAACCTGTGTGCGCAGAAGCTGGGAAACACATGATGCTAATACCAATTTAAAGTTCAGAATACACTCCATTTCATAATCACTGCTCAGATATAAGTATATTCTGCGATCCGTACGCCAGTCTGCTTTGGATCTACTATTTCAAGGAGTGTATCTGGTAAATTAATGAACGTAGCAAGATGCGTGATGATTCCAGCGTTCAAACAGGTTCGTTGGGCCAACTCAGATGAGCAGGTAGTAAAGAGAATTAACACTTTTACGAGCAAAGACGTATCCTGGAGTTCTGTAAAAGCTAAGAGATGAAGGAGGATGCTCAGAGAGAGAGAGAGAGAGAGAGAGAGAGAGAGAGAGAGAGAGAGAGAGAGAGAGAGAGAGAGAGAGAGAGAGAGAGAGAATTGTCGAATTGCGTATGTTAACCGGGGAACACTCGATACCTTTTCAGTTCATTTAATTTCACATTCTAAATACCACAGTCCCTTAAGACATTGCTCGACAACGTGCTCTTCCGGGAATAATAGGATAGTGTGACTTTTTTGTTCACTAATTTGGAGCTAATTAGTTAGTACACGAAAAAGAGGAGAGGTGGAGTCACTGGAGTGTTACCTCTCTGATCTTTTTACTAGATGCAGGATCGTCTCCAGGTGTGTTCGGTCAGCCAGCTACACCCGAAGATTTTCAGGTGCAAGGTGTTTCACTTCAGCGAAGCACCATATGGTGCTTTAAATTGGATCCGTAAGATTTTCACGGGCAAGATGCTTCGCTCTTAGCGATGCCTGATACGATGCTTCAATGGAGCTCCCTTCGAAATGATGTAGCCTTGAAAGTTGCGCCAACGCTGATACAGTCAAAGCTACTGCACCTGTTTACAAAAGGGTGAAGCGTTGGGTACCCGTAATTCACACTGATGGGGCGTTGAAAGCAGCATAGGCTAGATGTAGATGTGGTCAGCGCCACAGTACCTATTCCTAAAATGATGTGGAGCTGAGAGCAGCGTCGACTACTCTCTTCTTCGCAAGCGTGGGTGCTATGTTCTGACGTGTGTGTGTGTGTGTGTGTCTCGTTTGAAGCGGAATGAGAAATATGGAAGGCAGAACACAATAATGGATAAGGACTGCAGACGACCTTTTTTCATTGCTGAATTAAATTCATGCAAATTGTTCGATAATAAAAGAAACATTACCAAATCAAAAGAAATTAAGTATAAAAAAAAAGATCGAAACAAGACAAAAAAAGCATACGTATTGTTGGAAAAATTTTGTTCCAAGCTGTATATATTTTTATGCAAGTTTTCTGATAATGTTGGAAACGCAACCAAATGAAAAAAAAATATACATGAAGGTAAATGAAATAAAACAAAAAGCATCTGACACGGAATGTAAACAATTGGCACAGCGCTTCGAAATATGCAAATGGACAAAGTACACTGAGAGCCTTTTGTGCGCCCGGCCTAGTTAATTGCATCTCTATGTAAATTTTCTTTTTAAAGGGAATGGCTGAAATGAGAGTTTAAGTATCGGCAGCACAAAAAACGTGAAAAAGTATGGTTTGATTAGTATCAGATGTGTGTGTGGCTGTCGACTCTTGCCTATCTCTCAGTTTATCTACCTCTAACAATACGCCTTTCTATCTATCTATCTAATGCATATCTATCCCTCTATCCATCTGTCTATCTAGCTACCCTTTTACCTATCTACCTATATATTTCTCTGGCTGTTCATTTACTTTTATCCTTATCTATCTGTCTCTTCATTTATCTATCTATCAATCTATCTACCTATCACTCTGGACTGGTCCATATTCCTCCTCCTCTTACCAATCACATTTCCCCGATCAACTGTCCTCTCTCACACACATGTTTTCCTCCCTACATCCCTCCCTTTCTCAAGCCTCTCTTTCTCCCTCCCTCTATCCCTTTTCCTACTTCTTTCAACCTTTTCCTCTCTTTCCCACTTCCTCCCTCCCTTACCCTATATCCTCCTTTCTTTTTGTTTCTTTCTTATCTTGTTCCTCCCGTCTCTCTTCTCCCAATCACCCTGGTTCTCTTTCCTCTCTTCTTCCCCTTCCCACCCTGCCCCTCTCCCCTTTCTCTTTTCCCTTCCTCACCCTGCCTCTCTCTTCCCCAACACCTCCTACTTTAACTTCTCCACCATATTATCCCCACATACTCATCGTCTACTTTACCCTTTCTCACTCTCCTTCCTCCTCTCCCTTTTTCATCTCCTCCCTTGCCCATTTCCTCCTTTTAACTCAACTTCCTTTCTATATATCGTTATCTTTCTGTTTCTTCATTTACTATTATCAATCTCTACCTATATCTCTGTCTGCCTGTTCATTCATCTGTCTACCTGTCTATCTATGCATCACTCTCCCTCTCTCTTTGTTCTTCCCATCTATCTATCTATCTATCTATCTATCTATCCAACACTCTGTTCTTTGCTCTTTCCAACTTTTCATTCCTCTCTCACCTTAACCATCTCTATTCCCGCTTCCAACCCCTTTCCTTCCTACCCTTTCTCGTCTCCCTTTTCTTCATCTTTATTTTCCTTCCCCCTCATTCCTGGTTCTTCTCTTTTCTCTGTACTTCGTTCTACTCCTTCTCTGTCTCACCCAATCCCTTATCATACCCTGCTGTCTCTTTCTTTACCCTCTTTCACCTTAGCCCCCCCCCTCTCTCTCTTCCACTGCTCAACCTCACCCCTCCCTTCTCCTCCTTCCCTTCATTTCCCTCTATCCCTCTCTCCTCCACCTAAATCACCCTGTTCTTCCTTTCCTCTCCCTGCCTCCCCCTCTTCCCCTCACCCATATAATCAAGAGAAGAGGCCACTAGATACAGCCTTCCTCACATGACCTCTTCTTTCCCAGTCCTTTTTTTGTTCTCTCTCCCATGCCATTCGTTTCCCCACCATGTCCTACCTCCCAACTCCTCTCTCTCTCTCTCTCTCTCTCTTATCCCACTTCTCTCTTCCTTTTACACCCTGCCCTTGTTTCTCCCCGCATAACTTACCCTACCCTTGCTTCATCTCATCTTACTTCTCTCTTCCTTTATCGTCATTTAGTTCTCACCACGGTCCTCTATTCCATCTTTCCACACTTTATTCCGGTCCCTCCCTACTATTACACCCAACCCACTCTTGGCTCAATCTTGCTGCGCCCTACCTCTCTTTTGCTTTCTTCATTCTATCTCTGTTTCCCCTACCGCACTCTGTCCTCCTCTATCCAGCATTTCTCCTCCTCTCTCCTCTCTATCCTATCTGTTTATCTTCGTCTACTTCAGTCGACCTCTCCCTTCCCTCTGCCTCATCCAATACCCTTTTCTTCCCTCCCTTCCCTTCTTCCTCGCCCCGGTCCTGTCTCTTCCATCCTTACTCACCCTACCTCTCTCTTCCCTCCTTCCTCATCCTATTTCTCCATTCCCCCCTTCCTCACCCTACCTCTCCCTTCCCTCAGTCCTCACCCTACCTTTCCTTTCTCTCTCTCTCTCTCTCTCTCTCTCTCTCTTTCCCTTCCCACTACCTTACTGTACCCTTCCCTTCCCTCTCCTCCCTTCTCCCTCACCATAGTCCTCTCTCTCCTCTCTCTTGCCTCACCCTAACTCTCTCTTCTCTCCTCCTTCACCCTGCCTCCCCTGCCCCATATAATCAAGGTAAGAGGGCTCTACACCACCCATTTGACAGCCAGCCTTGCCAGGGGGGAGGTACACTGTCCACCATTGTTCTTTTGCCTCACCCTCTTCTGTCATATTTCACACGTTTTTTTTTTCTTTTAGTCATTCCATTTTTTATCTTTTATATTTTTCTTATAGGCCTTCGATTTCTCTTTTTGAATATCCGTTTTTCTTTCCCTTGTCTATTTAATTTTCTTTACCTCCGCCAACGAAGTTGAGGAGGTTATGTATTCACCTCTGTTTGTCTATCTGTCAGTCTGTTTGTCCATAACATATCTCCAAAAGTTCTCAATGAACTTCAATGAAATTTTGTGGAAATTTTTGGGCCAAGAAAAAACTAATTAAAAACTGGGGCGGATCCGAAAACTTCTTTATGGCAATGGCACTGGTGGAGGTATGCGCTCTGTGAGTGCTTTCTAGTTTATATATTTTTTCTTTTGCCGTCTATTATATTGTGTTCTTTCATGCCTTCGTTTTGTTTTTTAAATTCCTTTTTTCTATTACTATTTTTTCCTTTTATACATAATTATTTCATTTTCTTTTCTTTCCATTTTTCATTTTTTGCATTTTTTTTTTTACATTTTCCCCTTTTCTTTCCATTTGTCCTGTTCTGGCCTCTTATTGTTTTTACTTTTGCTATCGTATGCTATCGTATGGGGTGGCTGGGAGAGATCAGACCTGTCCTAGTGATAATGTCTGTTATATGCATCCTAAAAAGTGCATTTGGCGCGGGAGAGACTGTCGACTTAGAAGGATTGAAATATAGCCTTCATTAACCAATTTTACTTTTAGAGATTTCCCTAGAGCTGAGGGGGGAGAGAGAGAGAGAGAGAGAGAGAAATCGTCAGGAGGCAGTAAAAATAAACTACAGTAATTAACATCCTTGACGCGGGTTAATACTAGTCCACTGCTTTACAACTCCCTGAGAAGAAATATATATCAGTGATCAGTAAAATCATGTATCAGCAAGAGTAATAGCGATGAAGTTGTCAGCCACCTCTTAAACCCTTCATTCCAGTCACTTTTATGCTTGCTACAACCAGACGATTTTATTCAGCTCAAGAGACTATTCAAACTGGAAAGATTAGAGACAGATTTAACCCCTCCAGTAGGAGAGGTCTATGCTGGGGTGAACAAGGTCGTCTGTCAATAGCAAGATTAAAAGGAAAAATAAGTCGCCACATTCTGAGAGATAAGGAGAGACAACCATAAAATACTGAGAAATTTACACTTCTTTCCCTTAACGCAATATAACTTAAAATAAGTGTACCGTGGCGGCCGCTTCCGGACTCACACGGAATTTCAATTGGTCTATTACACACATGTTCGGCCACCTTATTGTCAGGAAAACGCATGTGGTGATTCTCGTATTTTCTTGCCACTTGAAATTACTGTAGCTACCTGTTATCTGTTCGGATATATGTGTGTCTCACTGATCATTTACAAGCACAAAGTTTTTTTCGTAAATTTTTTCATACAGAAAACCAAAAATATACATGATTTATATGCTTTAGAGAATGATTTTAGTGATTTACATTAAAAACAGGCGACTTTGGCCGAAAAATTTTAGGAAATGTGTAAGACAAATTTACCTTTTACAATAAAATTCCATAATATAGGCACCAAGTAAAAAAAAAAAAAAGTCGGATCGCTACTATGTGGAATATCTGTATATAACCATTACATACACTTGTTTGATGAGCTAAAAAAAATATAAGGAAAAGTTTCTGAAGGATATTGCACATTCATATGATGCAAATTACCCGTAAATTTCATTCATGTAATTAAAAAAAAAGTCATTTAAATTCCCTATGAATAATGCAGCTTTTCTTGTTCTTACGACCGCTTGACGATTTTTATTAGCTCAAGTGACGTTCCTGTAGCGCTGGTAGTCAGAAATAGTGGAAATTAACATCTTTAATATGATGTATTATTAGTGGAAATTAACATCTTTAATATGATGTATTATTATTATTATTATAGTTATTATTACTGCTGGTCGATTATTTTAAACTTCATACAAATCCTCGTAGTGGAGAAATGAATCCCAATTACTGATTACTTACGAAACAGATAATTAGCAATATTTCTAGGTACATTACAACCCTAATTAGCAAGTTGTGATAGGTAAACTAATAAGCTGCAATAACTAAGCTGAAATAAGTAACCGCAAATAAGTAAGCTGCAAGAGGTACACTGAAATAAGCGTAAATAAGTAAGCTGCAATAAGTAATAATGGCGGTGTAATAAATGAAATAGCGTAGTTGTCACCTGAGGAATTAATTAGAGGCAGGTGTAAGAGCACGGTAGGATATTCTCTCTCTCTCTCTCTCTCTCTCTCTCTCTCTCTCACACACACACACACACACACACACACACACACACACACACCTGCCACCTCTTCCTTGTCCATATATTTTGCTTACTCTACCTCAACCTACAGACAACTACAGGCCACTCATCGGCTGAATATAAATGTCTGGTGGTATCAAGAATAATATGGTTAAGATATCTCACATCCTGGAAGGGTTACTGGAAATTTTTTTTAACCATTAGAAGCTTTAACGAAGAAATGTCAATAAAAAAAATATAATAATAATAATCTGGTGGCTGCAAGAACAGAGTCGGAACCAATTCTTACGTCCTAGATGTTAAAAACTGTGCTTTTTCATATCCTTGTTGTTATGGCTAGCTATAATACACAAAAACGATATATCACATCCAGAAATAAAACGCTACTACTTAGTATAGGTCAATCCTGGAACTGTCTTTTGTGTGTACTTCTTTCTGCTTATGATCTCCAATCTTTTAAACACAATGTTAGGCATCTTTAAATGAACTAATCTTGAATCTTGGCCTCCATTTTTTTTCTAGGAGGGAACAATCTTCTAGGCTCCTATCCTTTGGTTGCTTCTAAAGAGAGAGAGAGAGAGAGAGAGAGCCCTCCTAAGCCAAAAGAAACATGGCCCATACTTAATACCACTGTTTCCTTAGTGCTTATTACTCTCCCTGAACTTGCAAAGTAACAGTATCCATTTGCAACAGTTTAAATACCTTCACTACCAGGGGGTGCTCGTTAACCCATCACGCTTTTTCGTTCAATTCCCTCTACCACTTGACTTTTTTTTCCCCTTCAGCTTTGGGGAGACTTCACTGAAAAAGAGTTTAACGGAGGTGGTTTTTAACACCTCTCAGCGCAAGGCTTTCTCAAGATTATATGATATCATCTTTAGGTAGCAAAAATGAAATCACAAATGCATCATCACAGTAAAGTGGTAAAGATGGAGAACATCGTCCGGCGGTGGCAAAATTGATGCAAATATAGTCACTGTAATTCACACCCTTCTCAGACACTGCACAGCGATACAGCACTACCATCGCCCCTACGCAAAGGATAGTAAGTGTGCAACAAACAAGAGTGAGGAGAGTATGCAATCTTCTTAACACTGCCTTCAGGAAATGAGAAGTAATCAAGGTAATCACGTCTGGATCTGCATTTGGTTTTGCCGCCCCTTCATCTGTGCTCACACATTCTTCGTAAAATCCAGTCCAATCTTTAAAACACCCTCGTTCTCCCCTCATCCATCAAGCCAAATTAAGCGCCCTTCATTTGTCTTCAACACCCTAATCACCAAACCAGAATTAGTCCTCGTGTATCAACCCTTTGGCAACACGTACTATTTCTTCACTAAGTCATAGCAAACCCAAATCATGCCACGAAATAATCATAAATTTGTCCCCACCTTTCCTATTCACCAGGCGGGCACCGAACCAACCCTCCAGGGGATCTCACGCATTCTTCACCATACGAGTATCCCACCCACCCGTAACAGGTCATAGTCCCGTCGTCATCCACACACAGTCACATAAATTGCCCTTCGTTTGTCTCCACCTTACAAATTAACCAGGTCAACACCACCCCTCATTTTCTACGTGCTCTCCACCGTGTTTTCTCCAGTCTAAACAAAGCCTTAATCTTGTCATAATCCATACACTCCTTTATATATCTTCTTTTATTTATCCTCACCTGCCCTGATCACCCCTTCCTAGAAAAAAAAAACTACAACAGCAGCCATTACTCCAACTTCATTTGCTTTCACACCGTCACAACAACCCCTAATCCTACCCCCATCTATGCACAACCACAGAGATCGCCCTTCCAGTGTCTTCAACTAACCTAATCGCAAAACCAATACCACATCTAGCCCTAACTCTATCCTCACCTGTACACTAATCGTCCTTCGTTTGTCTTCCTCTGTCCTACTAACCATGCCTAGACCATACATCCACCAACCTACCTCCATCAAGTAACCTCCACCATCCCACCTCCATCAGCCCGCCAGCCAGCCAGTCGAACGGTATGGAACACCCAATATGAATGCATGTGCCGGAGGTGTCCATCTAGACTGCAAACATTTGTATATGCAATTTCATGCAAATATTGGAGGCAGTTCAGGAATTACGCGATATCCCGTTCAAAATCCGAGGTGCCGCCAGGTATTAGCGTTGGATATGGTTTTGTGCGAGTTTTCATTACTACACCAACAAGAGAGCGGTTCAGTATAGCATAATGGTGTGACTGAACGCTGCGGCTCTGCATAAGATGCGATACTTCATCGGCAAGATTGGGTTCCTGTCGTTGTGCCACACATGGGTGAGGTACTTTTTTTTTTTTTCTTCTCCGAAGGGCTCTCACAATCCACAAGAAGCAATTACAGATGACTGAATGGTAACAAAATTTTACAGGCTAAACAATGTGTAAAGTGGAAAAGTCACATAAAAGAAAGTGCAGGAGCAGACATTTATGAAGAGGGATCCATAACTAATACGGCACATAAAAACAATGCCGTTTAACAAAGAATACACAACATGAATAGAGATTCTGTTATTACTAGCAAGATACTAGTCCCAGCTAGATTAAACAAAACTGACAGTTAATAAGAATTATTGGACAGTGATCCAACAACGCAGAGACGGAGGAAAACAAGGTTCAACAAAATATTTATAAACCTGCAGCTCGTTGACTTATAACTAAACACCACCAGTAACGCGCACATCTACCTACCCGCAGCAGCAGGTAAGAAAAATCAATTCGAGGAAACAATATTGTGAGAGGCACTTTGCACTGCTTTATGTATGTAGCTACATATTAAATTATAATAATTAGGCTGTCTTCAGACATTTTTTGAGCTGTTCATATTAATGTTCTTCAGTATAATTTGTAATTACCAATGCATCCAATTATATTCAGCTAATAGACATATTTACACTTTAATTACTGCATTTTGCAGGTATTGTGGCTAATCTTGGGAGGGATAACGCCACGCCCCGTCCCACCTAAACATTCATACAGGTAAGATGTCCAACATGGCATCGGCCTTTTTCCAAGATGTGCACACAATCTGAAAGTTCTTTCCCTTTAATGCAAAAATATTTCTGGTAATAAACTGAAATGAAAACTTCTGAATAAAATCCTTGATAAAAATGGATCGTGCAACCCAAAGTCCCACGGCCTCACTGACTTCCAACATGCAACTTTATAAACTGTTTCCCCAACTCCACACGTTTCATTCACACGTTCAGCAACTTAGTCCTTGGGTAATATTTAGCCTTTAGTCCGATGACGTGCATTTCACTTTATGCAGGCCAGCGTCAGACGATTTTATTCAGCCTAAAGGAGATTTCGTGTATAGAATGAGTTAATCCGTTTGTAAACCCTTCTGTTCGAAATTCCTCCCCTACGCTGAATGAAATCGTTCGGAGCTTGTGAGAATAAGTACAAAGTGATGTCATCGTACTGAACAGGTAAAATATACTTTTAATTTTAGTCTTGATACTACTAGACGATTTTACTCATCTTAAGAATGCATCCTGATAATGGAGATAATAAAGGATGAATCTATGTCCGCCAGTAAAAAAATAAATTAATATCTCCGCTACGCAGAATAAAGCTGTCTGCACGTAGAAAGAACACAACAAAACATGTCATCGGATTTGTTTATACTTTTTTTCTGTGTCCGATTCTGGTCATAACACTAACATACCGTTCTCCTAGGTCCAACAGTCCTACCTGCCACACAACGTCTCATACTCCACTTCCGCACTAATACCCACTGCCCAAACTGAATACATCCTAACGCTGTTTCATTCAGGAATGGCACATGGGTATTAACGAGGATGTCTTATGAAATGTCTGTGGAAGTCTATTTTAACGATGTTCAGGTCATCAAACTGTTTCTTGTCCGAACTTGGGATCGAATCTGCGGAATTTCAAACAGACGGCCTCTCTAACTACTGGGTTATGACCTAAAGGGAAGAGGTTTAAGGTAAGTCACCATATTCTAACAGCCGTTTGTAACACCCATGATGAGAGTTGTGTGTGTTTGGTACCTCTTGCTCGCTGGTGAATGCGCTCTGCAATGTGGCATGCAGGCTAACCCTATTTAATCCTCACAGCTGTTCCATAAAAGACCTTCTGAAATTGGGTCTTGCATACACCTCCACATACTGTTTTAACATGTTACCTCTTCCAGCATACACCAGACGATTTTATTCAGCTGAAAGTGAAGAAAAGAGCCCGAGAGTGTTAATGCCGTCATCACTAATACTCTTATCGTCTGTACACCTCTATTATTCAGTTTCACCTAAGGCCATATGATTTAATAAAAGTGAGAGTAAGTCATAGAAGCCTGCGTGAAATAATTAAACTGGCCTCGATGATTTTCTATGTGGGGCCTGGGGGGGGGGGGAGGAAAATCCACCAACCCATACCAGACACCTGTTCCTTTTTCTGGTCCCTACGTAGCACCCAGCAACTTCTACTTTTCAGCCTCTATCGTCAGTATGTATCACCCAGTAACCCCTTCACTACGATGACTCATTCATTTCATTCCGACTACCTCAGGCGATTACCTTTTTATGAACAACCCTCTTGACTCGGAGGGTTAAGAACTCCCTCGATTAACCCTCTGACTGCTACGATTTTTCTCGGCTGAATAAAGTAGTCTAGAGTTGTGCTAGCATTAATAAAATTCCCAAGAGCATGAAGAGGAGAAAAAGGGTTGCTGGCGATACCTCTCTCTCTCTCTCTCTCTCTCTCTCTCTCTTACTAATTAAAATACCTAAATGCACCAACCGCAGAGAAAAGGTTAATTAATGCAAAAGCACTTGGAGGTCTGCCGTGAATTTTTTCGTCTCAAATGATTTGTTTTACCAATTCTTCAGGATAAACACACGGAAAATTATCCCTTAATATACAACGAAGTCTTTTCTTTCTTCTTCTTCCTCTTCTTCTTTTTATTAAGTCACATTTGCAACGTGCAATAAAAAAGTACAGAGAGAGAATAATGGATGATTCAGTTTTGGAATCCATCAGCGCTGCCAATCATTCTGTGAAAATTCTCATAAGATTATTTGCAAACTCCGGCCGGGGCTGGTGATGCTGAGGCAGCGGGGCCGGAATAGAATTTTGATTTCACTCGGAAAATATTTCATCTTCGCTGAGAATGAATCGGCTCGCCAGGCTTCGGCATTTCAGAGGGAAAAGTTAATTTGCTCGGCTACACTTTTTTCCGGAATAATTGTTTGGCTTCGTAGTCTTATTACCTCGCCAGAGACATAGTGCTGAAGGATTAGTATTGGCCTTGTATATTAAGTTATTTGTTTTTCACCTTTTACGGGGATACCTGAAGCTTCTATGCTGTAATTTTGAGATTTTGTCCCATTTTTTGCATGGATAACTGTCTTACTTCAAACTCTTTCTTATTATCAGTTTTAAAAAATCTTGATTAGTAATGCTTTCGCTTAAGACAGACTTCTCGATCTGTAGGGGTTAGAGACAGCATTTATCAACCTCTTCCCTACGAGACGCCTTTCCGGAGATGAAAATGTCTGTCAACGGGAAGAATAAACTAAGAGGACCGTTATATGTATTTACTGCGTTAATGATGCAAATCCAGAACACGATACATTTCCCGGAGACACACGGAGCTCACCAAAGATTCCACGGTATTTCCTTGACTCGTAATACCTCTTCCTTAGCGATTTATTTTCGGATACGATTGGTTAATAACCTTTTGTATGTTGTTCAAGCCGAGTTTGGCGATATTGGAAGGATTTATAAAAGACAGAAAAATACAGTAAGGTGTAATATGCAAAATATATCGCTCAGGAGAAGGTGTTAGGGAGCTTCCTTAACCAGCTCTATCTCATCTCTCTGTCTTCATCAGCTACATCTAACCTTATATCATTTCATCTCATCTCATCTCACCTTTCTGTCAGCATCACCCACATCATCATCTCACCTCCTTTCGACTCATCTCTTCTCACTTCACCTTTCGGTCTGCATCATCCACACCTCGTCACCTCATCTCATTTCGGCTCATCTCAGCCCGTTTCACATTCCACCACCATTCTAACAATACTCGCGTTAACGGCTCGTGCGCTTGCCAAAATCACCGCAAAAGACAGAGGAGTGAAGGCTTCATTCGTTATCAACTTAACAAAGGCTGGGACTGTGGAAGCGATCTATGAGCACCACATGGGCCAGACGCGAGAGGCTGATTTGGAAGCAGAAAATTAAAATACGTATGATAACAAAATAAATAAATCACCAACCTTAACATAAAAATAATATAACACATAGGCTACGTGCAAAGAAAACGAAATCGACTACAGTTTCATAAATATTGAATAGAATATTTTAGCAGAAAAAAAAACAAAAACAAATAAAAGTACCGGTAACCTATATTACCGGTGCAATAACTAAATCACCAATATTCCCTGAAAAAAAAAAGATGAAATTACGAAGATTAAGACAGAGAATTGCGGAGGCAGAAGATTACAATGAATGAGGTCAATTTAGCACAAGAGGATGACCATTACGGCGGGAATATATATTGGATTATTAAGGCGACAGCTTCGTAACTGTAGAGGAAAGGAATAGGACAAGACTTTTTTAATAACAAAAATAATGCAAATTGAAGATAACAGTAATGTCTCTGGTAGTGACTATGAAAGAAAGAAACTAGTAAGCAAAGAAAAATATTAATGATATTTTATGACAAAGGATATTTTCTCGTTGTAACACTGGAGACGTTATAGTTTCCTGTGAAAAAAAAAAAATCGTTTAAAAATTATTATAGTGGGAAATACAAGAGTCAAGGTAAGGAAAAAAAAAATAAGCTGTTAGGCAAAGGAATAGGAAGGAGTTTCCTGACACGACAGACATTTTAGTTTCAAGAAAAAATATGAAAGATATAAATATTATAGACGAAAACCATATTACACACACACACACAAAATGCTTATATATTTTGATGTTTCCTGAAGACAGCCATAATCGCTGCATGCTCAAAACGCACTGCTACTCTAATACATACTGTCATTAACTTGATGAAGGCACTAAGGGGCAGCATTGAAGCGATTATTACTGGCATTAATCACACGGTTCAGCTTCATCTGCAGTTACCATCATCACCATTCATCATCTGAATTACCTCTTTACATCACTGTTATCGTTATCGTTAGTTTTCTCGTGTTCAGATTGTCTTACATGTGACTTTTGTCCTTCTTGACATCTTCATCACCACCTTAACTCAGCTACTTATTATTACCACTACCTTTACTACTATACTCTGTTCACTTCAAATTGCCATAAAATATTCACTTCTTTATCTTGCATGGCAAGCTATTGAAAGACGTTAACACTAGAGTAGTTGCCTTGCAGTCTAAAATAAGGCAGAAGCAAAGAGAAAAAATCGTTGGGGTGTTACTTGGGTCTTCGGTAACCCTTACACTACGAGAGGCCACTCCAGACCCGAAACAAATCGTCCGGCGACAGCACAAATAATTAAAGATTCTGTCATCGTTAAAAGTTTTACGGCAAAGAACAACAGACAATAAAAAAATAAATAAATAAATAAAAAATAAATGCAGCATAACCCTCTATCAAGCCTGAGTATTGGGCTTCCTGGTTGGGTCAACACTGCACTCTCCCACTGTACAAGATGTGATAGGATTTTTTGCTCGAAAATTATCACTTATGTATGAACTACATGTAACTGCCATTAGTGCATGCATAAAGTACCCTATGCACACAGTCCGCTGAACCTAAGTATGGAGATATGGTTATATACTGTACAGAATAATTTGTTTGTATGCATTAAGTATCTTCCGCAAATGTATCCAATACCACATCCCCGTCTTTGGGCATGTACTACTGAACAGGTGACTCCCTTTCATAGATATGGAGCAATTATAGTTTAGAAAAAACAATACATAGGGCGAGGGCAGATACCAAAGCGTCGCTCTGTTTATCATAGAATAAATGGACAAAATCAGGGATGAAACTCATTCATGGTTGGGAGAAGGAGGGAAGGGATAGGAAGAAGAGTCAGTTGAGGTTGTTCACAACTGCTTAAAATCAAACAAAATTAAGAAACAAAACATTTTTTTGGTTTTTATTTTTTTTTTATTTTTTTTATTTTTTTAGATTTTTTCATTTCTTGATGTTTTTATGTTTTTTACATTCATTATTCATTTTTTTTTTTTTTTTTGTCACGACCAGTCCACTCTCATGACCTGCGCGTTCTCTAGCAGTCCTCTTCACTCCCTTCACCAGGAGATACACTGCAACTGCCATTGACACCACCAGCCCTACCTGCACCACAACCACCAGTCCGAAACCCAACACCTGGAAACATACCTGTAGGGCATACAGTCCCACCCCCTTCACGATCATCATACCAATCCTACCCACTCTCACACCCACCCTCTTCAAAGCTTTCCTCACCTTCACATCCACTCTCTGCAACTTCATCCCACCCGCACAGTCAGACGACTAATGACGGGTCAACAGGTGCCGCTCTGTTACTAAGCTGTGAGGAAATGCTGTCAGGATTCGAGCAAGCGTTTGTACAGCAAGTTCGATGGATACAACAGCACAACCAACTGAGCTATCTTGGAAACCAATAGTTTATACTTTGGAAGGTGTATTGTAGCGTCTAATTCTCCCAGTTTTTAAAAACAATAACTTAGGTACTGCAAGGATTCGAACCAGCGCTTGTAACTGCGTGGGTACAGCAGCTTACCAACTGAGCTGTCGAAACAAAAATACTTTGGAAGGTATATTTAAGCGTCTAGTTCTGCAAAGATTTTTAGAAATAAAGGATATCACAAGTCTGGAACCCGATCCAGGGACTATAAATTTTTAGTCAGCCACCTCACCCAGCATGATGTCAGGCTGGTGTGAATGTACAGAAATGTCAAAACCGTACCGTACATAAATTAAGTATCTATGTCCTTTTCTTTACACATAATTAGTGTAATTTAATGGATATTGAAATAGTAATATGTCAGTGTTTGTGTGCGGCGAGGTTTACCAAATGTTCTTAATAATACAATTCTTGTTGGAGTGGCCCTGGTGAGAGAGGATAGTGTTTGGAAACTCCCTGTACTGTTGTTTGCAGATGATACTGTGTTGTTGAGTGAAGACGAAGGGGAGCTGCAAGGCTTGGTGGATGAGTTTGAGAGAGTGTGTAAGAAACGGAACCTAAAGGTGAATGTAGGGAAGAGTAAAGTGATGGTCTTTGAGAGAGGTGAAGTTAGTGAATGTACAGCAAGGTTAGATGGTGAGGAATTGGAAAATGTGAGTACGTTTAAGTATTTGGGTAGTGTGATGAGTAAGGATGGAGGTTTGGAGTGTGAAGTGCTTGAAAGGGTACAGCAGGGAAGAAAGGTTGCTGGTTCCTTGAAAGCAGTGATAAGAAACAGGGAAGTGAGCATGGAAGTGAAAAAGTTACTACATGACAGTATTGTGATACCAACTCTAACGTACGGAAGTGAAGCTTGGACATTGTTGGAAGGACACAAGTCAAGAGTGAGAGCAGTGGAAATGAGTTATTTAAGAGGAGCCTGTGGAGTCACGTGGAGAGACAGGCTGACGAATGAGGATATAAAGGAGCGTTGTGGTGTGGATGTGGATGTGATAGGAAGCGTTATGAGGAACACACTGAGGTGGTTTGGCCATGTGGAGAGGATGGAGGGCGAAAGACTGACGAAGAGAGTGTATGTGAGTGAGGTGGAGGGGGAAGAGGGAGGGGAGGCCGAGGATGAGATGGAGGGATGGGGTGGAGAGGTATATGAGAGAGGGGGGTGTGAGTTGGGAGCAGGGCAGTGAAATGGCGGGGGACAGGGCGACTTGGAGGCGATTTGTTTGTGGCCACCCCAAACGGGATTGAGGCGTCTGGCAATAGATAGATAGATAGATAGATTGTTCTTTTGACAGTGTGATCTGCTCAATTATGCCTGCCTTGAAATGTTGGGAGAAATTTATGAAGCTGGTTGCAGGGAAGGAAATTACAAGCAACTGTGATGAAAGACTGGGGAGTATAATGCATCTCCCAGTACGCAAAAAAAAAAAAAAAAAAAAAAAAAAAAAAAAAAATTATTATTACTCCCGGGCAAGACTTTCGTAGCAGGTCACCCAGTCCTGCCCTGCTATGGGAGGGGATAAGGACGGATGGGAGGGTTTCAGTGAGGAAACCATGACAGACGGCAGTTATGAAAACATCTAAGTACGATATGTAGTTGCAGTGACACCGAGGAAAGTATTTTGGAGGATGTAATGCTGGTTATACTAACTTATGGGTGTGCGGCACAGGCTTATGTACCCGTACTGCACACAAAGACCTGGTGCACACGATTATGTCGTTTTTGCAACGTTGTTTGGGTAGAAAGTATGTTGTCTACTGTCAAGTTAAAAATGGGAATACAACTCTCGCTACGTGGTATAAATAATATGACTCAGAACCCCGACCTTCAGGTTGTGTGGGAGGTCATTCCTCCCTCCTGCAATGACTGGGGGGAAAAATGGAAAAGATGGGAGTGCTTTAGTGTGGAAATTAAAAATAAAAGTGTAATGCACACATACACACTCACACACACACACACACACACACACACACACACACACACACACACATACACACACACACACACACACACACACACACACACACACACACACACACACACACACACACACACACACACACACACACACACACACACACACACACACACACACACACACACACACAATGTCGAGTAAAAATATTATTTCTCGTGCGGGTGTTAAAAAAAAATGTGGACAGTGCACCAATAAAAAATACAGAAATATACTAGAGGGGCACTCAGTGGAGAGCATCTCTCCGACAAGGGCAACAATTTCCAAACCACTCTTCATAATGGGTTAGGTTTTCCCATCATTAATTAGGGTTTCACAAAAAATGTTCTCCGGATCAAGAATCTGAAATATGATCCTGATCGGTCCCGAAAGCTAATCGATTGTTTCAAGGGACACTACCAAATTTAGTCCAAATTTCTCTTTACTATCATTATCACCATCATCATTCTCTGCAATCATCACCCTCGCAACTCGTACCACTGTCATTACCATTACCATCTCCATTACCACCCTAGCAACCACTACCACTACCATCATCCCCAAAGCTATCATTTTTATCATCACCCTGACAACTACTACAACTATCATCATCACCAACACTATCATCTCCATCACCACACGAACAAAATGATCTAACTCATCACCCTGCCACTGACCACCACTACCATTAATTACCACTGACAGTTTTACATTTTTCACCATCCTAGCAACCAAAACTGCGACTATTATCACCAACAAAACAGTGTCATCACCCAAGAAACTAATACAACCAACACTACTATTATCACCATTTAAGTCCATCCCTACCACTCCTACTACCACTATCACCACCACCACCATCATTCTCACTACCACCTCTACCACCACCATCACCACCACCTACGTCACCATCAAGGTCCCTATCACCTCGACCAGGCGGGCTCAGTAAAATTGGCTAGGTTACATGTTTGCTCTGGAGGCTAAAAAATGAGATGCGGTGTTATGCTAGCCGCTCTTCATTTTCAGGTGAGAGCAGGAGAGGAGACGAGGGAGAGGGAGTGGAAGGGTGAGAGGAGAAGGAGAGATGAAGTGAAGTAAGGGAGGATGGGGAGAGGCGAAGGTATGAATGAGGTAAAATGAAAGGAGTGATGGGGGGAAAGGTAGAAAGGAGAAATGAGAGGTGAAGGACGAAGAGTGATAATGAAGAATGTAGGATAAAACAGGACAGGGAAGGGAAAGGTGACGGAAAAAAAAAGGAAGGGAAGGAGAAGTGATGTGGAAGGGGAGCAAGGAAAGGGAGGAAGGACAGATGAGGGAGAGAGAAGACGGATGAAGAGAAAGGAAGAGGTAAGGAAGCTGGGGAGATGAGAGATGAAAGAGAGAGGGAATGTGAGTAACGGAGGTTATATGCTGAAGAACAACTGAATGAGTGAGAAAGAAGAGACGAGGAAGGGCGAGGGAACAAAAGACATGGGAAAGAAAAGGAAATGACGAGGATGTAAATACGTGTGAGTAAGACAAGTCAGATGAGAGAGAAAAAACGAGTGAGTGAGAGGCTAGGATTGAAAGTGGGAGAGGAGAGGTGCTGTGAGACGAGGAAGAGGGTAAATGCAGTGAGCAGGAGACGTGAAGAGAGTAAAGACGAGGGACAGACGTTAAGGGAGGGATAGCGAGGCGTAAAGTGAAGTAACAGGAGGGCCAGAGTACATGTAATGAGTTAGAAAAGTGGAATTGGAAAGCAGAAATGAGGAAATGAGAGGTTAGATCAGCGGTTCTCAAATTTTTTAGTCGGTGACCCTATTTGGAATATTTCAAGACTTCGCGACCCACAGGATAAAAAATTAAAACGGAGAGAGAGAGAGAGAGAGAGAGAGAGTAACCGGTATATAGCCTATCGTAGTTATTATGAATATGCAAACAGTATATTAAGGATAATTACAATTTCAGTTACATAAAGAAAATACGGTACATTGAAACCATTAGGCTTATACTGTGTACCTGCGACCCATCATAATTACTCTCGCGACCCACCTTTGGGTCGCGACCCATAGTTTGAGAATCACTGGGTTAGATTATGGGGAAAGGATGAGGCTGATAAGAGATGTTGAAGTGATATAAAGCGGAAAAATAAGAACTGGAGAAAATGAAGTGAGGAAGGGGAGTATATAGGGATATGAGAGGAAGCGGACAAGGTGAGAAAATTCAGATGAGCGCGCGCGCGCGCGAGAGCGAGAGAGAGAGAGAGAGAGAGAGAGAGAGAGAGAGAGAGAGAGAGAGGAGGGGTGGGGGGGAAGGAAACGTAGCATCAAAATTTATTCATCACCATATCTCATCCCGTCCAAAGGAAGAGACATAAGTGTAGATGAGAATAAAGTTGCCTAAGGAATGACTCAATGCTTGAGTGACGCAACCGTGGATAATTATCTTCTTCAACCCGAGGACGTCACTTACCCTTTGCTCTTGTGTTACCAGACGATTTTATTCATCTTAGAAGGCGTCCCTTAATAGTGTCAAGGTTTGTGAACGTCATATCTAATCACCCCATTCGAAAAGTCTTGAGGTGAAATAAATCGTCTGTACACAGCAAGATTAAAATATAACAGTACGTCATGTGTCTGTAGTGGTGACGGAGTAAGTGAAAGTTATATCTAACTACTCCAGCTCGAAAAGTTGATAAAAAAATGAACAAAGTCGTCCCTGAATAACATGAATTCAGTGCAAAATACGTCATCTGACTAAAGTGGTTGAGAGAATTGCGTTGTGGTACTGTAGACGTAGCCTGGGACCCGATATCCGAGGCAGAGTAGGTTGATATTGATTTAACTAAGAGGGATGTAGTGTGGCTGCAGCTGCCCACCCACCAATTGGCTCCAGCGCTGGTCCTCGCTGGTGAGAGGGTGGGAGAGGCAGCCGCCAATATTGCAATAACTGTGGGCAAGGGGGAGTGGGACATAATATTATGGAAACGCATTTATGCAAATTGAGAAACGCACCATCGACTACGGAATACAGTATTATCGACTGTTTTCATTAACCCTTGCTTGAAATATTTTAGTCTGACTGACGCCGGATGATTACACTCTGCATAGACAAACTCTATCAATGAATTAATCTTGCCTATGTAATAAATCTTATGAATCAAGTGGCACTGATAAAGATGTGAATGCTATATAATTATGTATGCTTCATCTAAATTAACTATTATAAAACTAAGTTTGATTTTCAATGTGTTGCAGCCACGTTGTACAGACCTTTTAATAAAGACAAAAGATATCCCCACATTCATATTTTGTAGATCATATTCTCATTCCAAATAATCATCAATAAATAAGGCCGATAATCTCAAGGGAATGCAAGATGGTCTCCACACGGCTACAATACACTGACATACTTCTATGTAAATTGCCTTGATGATTAATGAACATACAAAAACACAGGATCCCAAAATTAATGCGCTTGTGTGGTTTGACTCCTGACCCCATATATCCTCTTAAAAGTCCTAAATAAATAAATAAATAAAAGAAAAGAAAAGTGTCAGGGGTTATTCGCACGAGGAAACTGCACAACGTCTGAAGCGAGCAGAAAAATATTAGGAACTGCATCAAACAGAGAGATGCTGGAAGAAAAACAAGCTAGAAAACACAAAAGGTTTCCACATTACGCGTATGGTGTGGATATCTGAGAGCTGTTTATCCGACACATTTCACTCACACTTTTCCCACTTTTCCTCTTTCACAACATCACTCAGTTCTCTCTCTCTCTCTCTCTCTCTCTCTCTCTCTCACTTTATATTGACGGAGACCTTGACTGCCTCCCCGCCCTCGTGTCATGAAAGGCCTCCGTCTTATTGTGCTCGCAGTTTTACCTCCCCCTTTCCTAATCATTTTCGATCCTTTCACAGCTTCCTATTTAATTTTCTCCACCAATTAATTACGAAAACTGCTCGACTGACGTTCCAAATTTCTCATGCATATAAATGTACCCACCGTAGAGTTTTTCCCTCTCCTGTTTCCAAGCATCCACCACTTACCATATTCTTAATTTTGTTTCATATTTCTCTGTTACCGATTACGCACTTATCTTATATAGAAATACTGCCTCAGTCTGGCGATTATATTCTGCTCTGGGTCCTGTTTGTTTCGTGATATGACGTTAATAATACGTTAATAATAGCCAAAAGACCGACGACTGCATTATTAAAACTGAGTATATGAAAGTGGACGCAGCTCGCTAATTTGTGAGCCAATTTTAAAGCATCTGGGCCGATAGGAAATGATTAGCATGCGATCCACTTCAAATAACATAATCAACAACGAGGTAGACGGCCATACTTTTTTGTATTTTTCATCATGTACTTCAATATTGCTTAAAACATTGGGAGGTTCACTTTCTATTTATGATTTCATGTTTAAAAATATGTCCATTATTCTCTCCGACTATCGAAATTTAAGTGGGATGAAACAGCAGCAAGCTCTCCACATAACTCCCCTCCCACTCACCGTTTGTGTGTGTGTGTGTGTGTGTGTGTGTGTGTGTGTGTGTGTGTGTGTGTGTGTGTGTGTGTGTGTGTGTGTGTGTGTGTGTGTGTGTGTGTGTGTGTGTGTACCGAGAGTTAATGCACTCCGAGTTACTAAAGCCAAACAATGTGAAAGTCTCATACATCTTCGCTTTCCCGGATGCTCTGCTTCGCTTAAACGCGTTACCGACTGACTTTACGACTAGGCTTCGCCACGTTCATCTTCGTTACACACACACACACACACACGGACAGTACGTGGGTCGCAGGATGGGAACGACTGACGTGGTTAGTGGATGCATCGGGGAAGGAAGGAGGGAAGAGAAAGGGCATTAGGAGGGAGGCTTGGGATGCAGCGACGGTCGGCTGTGTGGGAATGGATTGGTGAGGAGAGAGAGAGAGTGGCACTGTGATGGAGTGATGGCATGGGATGGAGGAAAAGTGAAGAAAGAGAGTCTGAGTGCTGCTGGGCGATGGAATGATAGTGTGATCCGAAGGAACAGTTTGAAAAGTGCCGAGAGAAGGATGATGGTCGTAAGTGAGGAGGTACACTAGCTAGAAGAAAGAATATTGGAACGGCTTGGTAGTACTGAATGACTCCATGGTAAAGACGTGTACAAACAAACAGAAAGGTGAACCCTGCATCCATCATACATCACCTACCATCTGGGTACCTCAAGTGTGATGCACAAGGAATATCACATGTAAATCTACTATTGTGGTCTTTGAGAAAGCGTGGTCATGACGTTAAGTGAAGCAGTTTGGAAAAAGAAGCGAACACGATGCTAACAAATTGAAATCTCCAAACCCTTCCCCGCAAAAGCCTGGGCTGAATCCGCAACCACACAGTCCTCCACCCACTGCTCTATCGACTCCCTCACTACTTAGTGTGCTGTGGAAGGGCTCCAGTCTAGCATAGGATGGAACGATGGTCAACCAGCTTACTGTTGTGTGTATCGATAAGAAATGGGATAGAGCTTTGGTTAGTTAATTTAGTGCTGTGAGGAGGAGGAACGATGACAATCTGTACCAGAAGTCTAAGGAGGACTTCACTTCAACTTTGGGCAGAAGGACTTGCTTAAGACTCGAAGGTGAGGGGTTGTTATGCTTGTGGTCGTAATTATAGCGGGTTAAGGCGGACCTGAAGGCCTCCCGGGTGGTGGCGATGAGCAAAGTTTGGCCGGAAGTTTAGGCGAGGAGCGGAAATGGCGAATCAGGGTAGCTTCCAACGCTATACAACTGAACATCTGGGGTAGCCAGAAGGGGAAACTAGGTCAATGCGTGTTCACTAATTTCAAATCACGTACACTTAAAGAAAAAGAACATATGATACCACCAAAAGGTAGTAACTGGTTGGTTACCGTCATTCTGGGGGGTACTAGCATGGGAGTAACGTGGGGTCAATGACCGGTAACTGACCCTGCACGACACTCCAAGGCGGAGAACTTAAACCACGTTTACCAAGAACATATTTATATCCAGGGTTGAGGCTACTAACTCATACTTATTTCCTATACACAGCTAATCCTCTTCGGAAACTATGCCACCTTTATTTCCCTGCACCTCGCCGTGTGAAGGGACCCTACTCCGACCTTGGAGAGGCGCTGTCTGCCACAGGAAGGCGGCTACTTGTAATTGATGGATCTGCTCGGCCAGACAGACCGGCGTAGAGCAACTACTTATACACAGCCCGAACGGCTGGTACACTGAACATCCTCACCATCCCTTCAGATCCTGTAACATACTAAGGTATCAACCCTTCACATGTCACCATTTCGGCACTAGTACCGACCGTCCATATTGAATACATGCTGGGACGATCTCATTCAGGACTGGTGTAATGGTATTAATGGGGGTATTTTTATGACATCGGTGGGTTTTGAGGAAGATCAGCTAAGTCTGTCTTAGGAAGTTTCATTTCTAAACAGTAACCCCCCATCCCGCACCGCCTCATCCCTCTCCAGCCTGAGATCAACCTCGCTTAATTTCAAACGGCAGTCGAACACGCAACGACTGCATAAAGAAAAAAAGTCAGCGGAACTTTCCCTTTTCATATTATACAAATGAGAGAGAGAGAGAGAGAGAGAGAGAGAGAGAGAGAGAGAGAGAGAGAGAGAGAGAGAGAGAGAGAAAATACCAGTCTCATTTACTCTAAGAAATGATGGGAATGATATACTGAGAGGGAGATGCCAGAGCTCACCAGTCAGCAAATAAAATGTCAACCGAATTACGCTCCCGAATCCGTTCCGAGAGTCAATGATCAATACGAAAACTAATCTCAGGGAAAGAATGTCATTTTTTAGTCCTCTTGGCTGGAAAATTTCTCTTATGTGACGCAGAATGGAGATATGGAAGTTATTTTACGGGGCACTGATTCCTCCGTTTCATTTATGCGAGGACGTATTTCGCTTTGACACTGAGGAATATATAATGGGAAAATGGGCAGAAGCCGCGTGGATAATGGACTCGCTAATGGGTAGTGGGAAGAGGTAAATTAACTCTCTCTGTACAGTTATGTGGTTTAAATGTTCACTAATCCTTTTCTTATTCAGCCTAGTAAAGATTTCTCGGACTGAACAGGTCTGATACAGCCTTCATTAAGTACAGCACAACAGACACAGAGACAGAATAAAATAAAATAAACAAAAAAGAATCGCCTGCAGGTACTCTAAATAACAATATGATAAAAACGGCCTTGGGGTAAAAGGGTAAGTTTGTAATGGAAATAAAGTAGATGAATTAGGCAAAAGATATTTACTCCTTCTACTTGACAACATTTTTCCTGTACTCATGCTACTTCTAGGCCATTTAATTTAGCATATTACAGCGTCCTAATATTAAAGGGGTTAAAGAAGGCTGAATCTACGTCTGTAAGTTCGCAAATTCTATCTTGTGAAGGCTTTAACAAAAGCGATCCACGCCTACTAGTTCAAAAAGTCTATCTTAATATCCACTATATGAGAAAGCCCTGGTTATTACATTCTTACTACTACCACACGACTATATTTAACAGAACACACTATAATCCATTCATTTTAGCCTGGCCCAGGTTCTTCGTCCTTCCGCAGCTTATTTCACGTACCTTAATGAGGGAAAATGACAGTGCTATGGCTCAACATCCTTTCCATAGCGCTTCTGCATGACAATTACCATATTCTGCTGTTAATCTCTTGTTACAACTCAGCATTAATGGTGGAGAGATGGTAATTTTAGGACATGTTAAAGTGAAAAAAGTATACGTGTAGTACTTGACGGGGTTAATGAAGGCTTCATGTAACATTTCTGAGTTCCTAAGACTCTCTCCTAGGATGAATATGAGACTCTAGCAGCAATATCTTAAGACGTCAAGGAAGAAATCTGATTAAAGCTGAATAAAATCGTGAAGACACAGCTAGACTAACATATTTATATATATAGATAGATAGATAGATAGATAGACAGATAGATAGATCCTGGGGCATAATAAAGTGAGGGCATAGGGACTGACAGACTGTCTTGAGGAGTGTGTGTGTGAATGCGGTTGGTGAAAGGAGAGGGGGACGAGAACAAAATGGAGATGTACTGTAAGGTTTGACCCCATATAAGAGAGTTGTATGTCAAAAGAAAAAGAAGGGGAGAAGGGGGAAGGGGAACAAACAGACAGGATGCAGAAATGAAAGTGATGGGGGGGGGGAATAATTTCAAGATTCTGTACCATCTTTTCTTTGTGATATATTTTCCATTTTATGCATTACTTGTATCTTTTACTTAAATATCAACTAATTTACAACAATAACATACGGGATGCTAAAGCGGGGCAACAGAGTAAATCGCTAAGGAAGAAATGTTACGAAATCGAAATCTCCACTGCTATTCAGAAACGACTCTCACTGTGTGTAAGTATGAAAGTAGGTAAGAGGGAGTGACAGTAAAATCATGAAAGTACGCAAGATCGAAAAAAACATGAAAATTATGCCCAACACCTACACAAGGGAAGACATCTCAGAAGACATCTCAAGAATTCCTTGCTAGCCCGTCCCCCTCTCTCCCTACCTGTCAGTTATGAAGCCTCACATTGTTTATTGGAGTTGGGACGGCAGGAGAGAAATTGCCTGGCAGGGTCTGGCGGGGGTAATGCATCACACTTAATCGGGATCCAATATCGTGCCAGCAAGATTTACTGTTTGACAAATTTCGCGTCGTTTCTGCCACCAGCGTCACCTTTGGCTAACGAATTTTTGCGTTTTTAGCTACTTACGCTTGTTTGACTCGGCTTATATTTTTACCAAAGTACCTTGTCTGATTTCGAGGTGTGTGTGTGTGTGTGTGTGTGTGTGTGTGTGTGTGTGTGTGTGTGTGTGTGTGTGTGTGTGTGTGTGTGTGTGTGTGTGTGTGTGTGTGTGTGTGTGTGTGTGTGTGTGTGTGTGTGTGCGTGCGCGCGCGTACGTGTGTGTGTGCGTGCGCGCGCGTACGTGCGTGTGTGCGAGCGCGCGCAACTCACTGCTTTCCTTTCAGGACGTTGGAAAATGTTGACGTGTATTACCCAGGACCAGACGATTACATTCAGCTTAGGAACGCTTTTCGTCCAGCAAGAGTTTCATCTCATCGTTCTATCACATCGTCCATAAAAATAATCCTCAATTTCTTACCAACATCTCCCCTTATCTCTTATCACTTATCTATCCCTATACATAGCATTCAGTTATTGAATTATTCTTATGTACTCGTTATCTTATCTAAACATTATTTCTTTAACTCTTACGACTTCTCACATGACCAAAACTGTTTAAGGTATTTTTGTGAGATATATTTAAGAGCTCCCTGCGATAAGGTTAGTGTAAACATTTATCTCTTGATTGCTAGTGATATCCTATTCCTGAATAAATCTCCATGTCAAGATTAAATTGCTTTGTTGCACCTGTAATTAACCTTTACAATTCAATTATATATTTTCTGCTTTGTTCTTGCTGTCCTAAGACGATTTTACTCAGATCAGGATAGATTTTTTGAATCTGAGTTTATACAGCCTCAATAGCTTCTCTACCAACGATGCTCCTTCTAACATCAACAACAACAACTACTACTACAGCGGCGGCGGCGGCGGCGGCAGCGGCGGCAGCAGCAGCAGCAGCAACATAATCCGGAAATAAAAAAAAATAAAACATAATAAATAACCAGACTGGAAGGTATAATGAATAGGTTAAAACGACGCTTATCAACCCCAGAAAAATTCGCCAGGTGTTTATCGGTGTCAGGTGATGATGCCCAAGTTGCGGAAATTACCATCAACCTTTTCACGACTCTGCAATCTGATCGTGGCGGCGGCGGGGATATTATGCACATTTTTGGTCCACGAAAATATATTACCCCGGAAGCTCGGGCGATGAAGTTACGAGCCGCTAATTAGTCAGGTGCATGACTACGCAGGGTTAAATGAGAGAGGGGGTGAGTGAGCTGGGGGGTGGTCAGCCTAATTGCAGAAGACAGGGTGACAGGGATGTGATCTATATGCTGCCAACCTATATAGGATTTACCCATCTGGCTACAGACAGACATACAGAGATATAAACAGACAGACAGACACTGACAATCACATACAGACATTGACAGACAGACAGATGGATAATAGACAGACATATAGACAGGTAGGTAGGCAAGTAGGTTGGCTGATACCTACGTACTCTGACTTTGCGTTGATACGTGAAAATAATGAGGATATCACTGTTCTTTTTACTATGGCAATGCCGGATATAATATAGATCATCATCATCATCATCATTATTATAATTATTACTATTATTATTATTATTATTATTATTATTATTATTATTACTACTACTACTACTACTACTACTGCTATTATTATTATTATCATTATTATTATTATTATTATTATTATTATCATCATCAATACTTATTATTTACTTTAGGACAGACTTGCGATGGGAGAGGAAATAAAAAACAATCTCCACAAATTTTTTCAACATCATAAGGTCTGTCATATTTCTTTTTACCGTACCAAAAAACGATTATACATAAATTAGGAGAGACAAGCTCATAGTAACAAAGGCTACGTGATATAAATAAAAATACGATATATATTAAATGTACTAGACAATCCAGCGAGGTGTTTAGGAAATCTCCGAAGTCCACAATACTGCAGCCTTCAGAAGCAACGTATCCTCCCCTAAGCCTTCATTAGTACGCCTTGCAATACAGTTTGATGATATTCCGCACTTCCAATTTAATGAACATCGCCGGCTTTCCTGCCTTACTCTCCGGGAATATATGATAAGCCGTATTCTCATTGGCACTACTCTCATCGCGCTTAAATGTCTCTCTGCATCAAGTAATAATAATAATAATAATAATAATAATAACAATAAAAAGTCGCCGTTATCACCTACAATCTCACTTGCTCTCCTTGGAATATAATGACATCGTTTTCGTTTTTCTAACAAATCTCTATGTCATATCACCCCTTATCTTTTACTTTAATCATTTCTTACTGTCAGTCTGCAAGCTGCCTTCACAAACAACACCTCAGCTAAAATTTCACTCGAACCTAATGGAAAACTACACCGTCCTCTTCCCATAAAACAGACTACCTTTACCTCCTCTTATCTGCCCTTTTCCCACGCCGCCTCATATATTTCTTTCGCCGCCAGACCTACTGTGAGAATGAAATGCTTCCACATCCTAGACTTTTCACTTGACCTTGGCAAATAACATACAACCAGCTTTCCATGAACAGATCTAATTCTGTTTCCTCCACTTATCCTTCTCGTTCTCATATCTCTTCTTACTCTCTCACCTTGCCTACCGTGTGTCTGTCATCTGCATTTAGAAACTTTACAACTTTAACTACATTTTCACTTGCACTTCCCGCAAAATATCATGTCATTCTCTTTTCATGAAGAGACAGCTTTCTCTTACTACCCTCATCTCTCTCTTAAGCACCTGAAATCTCACCTGCATCGCCTTGAAAAATAACATACCATCTTTTTTCCACGGAGATATCGCATTCTTTTCTCTACTCTTCCGTCCTTTTTTACCTTATCTCCTCTCATCTTCCGCCCTACCTTATGAGCGTCTTCCAGCTGACATTAGAAGCTATATCTCAGCTAGAATCTCACATGCACCTCTGCTAAAAATCTCACCCGCACTTCGAGGAAGATAACACACAACCCTCTTTCCTCGGAGACATCGTTTTCTCTGATATCTCTTTATCCCTCGCCTCTCGCCATGTCTTCCCCAGCATCCCTCCTCCTGCCTCGCCCAGCCTCCAGTAATCTGTGGGGCCGTGCGTCTCTGGTGATCCCGTCGTATATTACCGTGGATGTGTCAGGGCCAGCGCATATTGAACCCAGGCTGCTCCTCATACCTCTTGCAATCTTACCTAGGTGCTTGCAGGACCGGCTCTCTCTTACATCTTTCGTATTTCTCTTCTTGATTACTATATATTCTTCATCTATTACATTTGCCTTTCGGAACTGATTGTTTCTGCTTCCTCCTTGTTTTTCTTTTTTCCTTTTCCCCTCTATTTCTGTGTGTCATATAATGTACCTTTGTGTGTTGTTACTAACATATTAAGGATGGTTTAGTTGGTCAGTAGCGCATGTTGAACACCAGCTTTTGCAACTTTGGGTGCTTGAAGGAATCCTCCTCCTCCCCCTCCAACCAATCTGTTATTTCTTCTTCTTCTTTTTGTCTTTTCAAATAACGATTTTTCTTTTTCTTTTTTTACTTTTTCTTTTCTTGTAACTGCCTTTTGTTTTCTTCTACTTCTTCTCTCAGATGACATGGGTGGGTGTTCTTATATATTACTATGTATGTATTTGGGTCAGCAGTGTATAGTTAAGGCCAGCTCCAGCTCATGCTTCTTACAGTTTTAATTACCTGCTTGTACGATAGGTTCTTTTTCGTTCTTGCATGTGTTTAATAGTTTTTCTCTTTTAATGCTGCTATTTCTTCTTCGTTTACCTTTTATTTGTTTCTTCTTGTTCCCCAGTCTCCATTTTTTCTCTCTGTTTTTTTCTCAAATGGCGTATCAAATTTTTTTCATTGTGACATGGCCTAAATTTGACATCTCTCCATGCTGAATGCTGAAAAGTTACAATAAATCAACATTAGAATATTATGCTATTAGAAAGATATGATATGGAATGGATGTAGAGCCGTATCTTTTCCTTTTACTTTTCTAAGATGAATGACGTTTGGTGTGTTAAATTTACTAATTCATTTATTCATTTATTCACTTTATTTTTTGCCAATGGATAATTCTCTTGGTCTTGATATGCTAGGAATGAAAATATCGGACATGCCTAAAGTGTGAGGTAAATGCAGTGGAGGAGCTGGCGAACTTTTAAACCTGTCTGTATTTTATTGGACGAAATAGGCAGACACCAGAAATATTACTTATGACATCACAAAGTTGTATTACGCATTATAAATCGCTATGATAAACGAAGAATGCTACGAAACCTACTAACAATGCTACTCAGAACATGGCCCTTAATTCCTTCACAATGATGACTGGTTTATAGTTAATTCTGGCTTCTATCAAACGCCTTCACTCAGCTTAAAGGGAAGATATAAAACTGGAACGGGTTTGAGGCAGCCCACACTAGCCATCTGAAATTCAGGTGTGTCTTGGAAGGCGAACAAAATGTGAACAAAGTCATCTGTTGGCGGCAAGAAGTTTTTAAATGTCTTCTGATGTAAAGGGTTAATACTTTTACATGTCACCCCCACCACCACCATTACTACTCGCTTTTTTTTTCTTTTTCTTTTTTTTTTAATAAAGTTCACCTCCATCCATTCGGGAATTATAATGTGAAGATCAAAACCAACTTTCATAATACAATTCACCATTTGGAGCTGTTATGTGAAGGTTAACACTAACCCTCAAAATACAATCTGTTGACCCTAAACCTTTGCTTCTTCCTCTTCTATTTCATCTTCTTCCTTTTCAAAGGTATAACTCTTTTTGACTTATTTGGCCTTATGACATTTCTACTTTTCTTCCTTCTCCACTTTTATTCGTCTACTCTTCACCCTTTCTACCTTCCTTTTTGCACCCTTTATTCCTCCATTTCTTAACTTTTATCGCTGCCCTCATTCGTACTGTACATCACTCGTGAGCAATCATCCGCAGGGGAATATATTCTGGTTACAGCCAATGATTCATAATATGACTAACATCACGAGATTTCAGTCATTCAGTGTGATTCTATACTCTTGGAATATGGACCATGTAATCCAGAAAATAACAACTTGTTCATATCATCATCATCATCGTCATTATTATTATTATTATTATTATTATTATTATGAATTGATTATTTTGACTATCATCTCATCGAACTCTCATCCAGAATCCCAAGTTATTTTTTCACTGTCGGAATCAAATAACATTCATGAACCAGGAAGTTGGACCTGGATATACCGGTATGAGATTTCTTTCACGAAATACAGTATGTTGTATGTTGTGGGGTCAGACATGTTATGGCAATGGGCAGTTTTCCAGTTTAATATACTAATTTCGTCACAAAACTATATTAACTGAACTTGACAACAAATGTCTGTGAACTGCTCAGGGGAAACATCAGGTTGGGTTGGCGGGGCAATACCCTCGCCTGTATTAAGGGTAACACATGTAACATACGTGAGTTTTAAAATTATAATTTAGTATTAAGACCACGCTAATAATAATTTTTGGGAAAAGAGATTAAGTGGTCAAAAGGCACTGATATGCTAATATATTATGATGTATTTCCATGTTTAAAGATGTCCTTTATTTATAACAAATTTATAGACTAATACTCAACAGCTATATATGGTGAGGGAAGCTCTCTCTCCGCTCAAGTTGACTGAACTCCCTATGGAGGCAGGGACTTAAGCGCAGAACACATGCTTCCCCTGGACAGGTACACAGGTTACCTTGACTGTCGGGATCAGATGAGAGAATATAGCAGCTTCACTTCGCCCGGCTCACAGGGCACTGTGGGTCAAACTGGGCCAGTCAGCAATACTGAAAGGCTCTCCTCCGAACCAGGGCATCACTTAGCCAGAAGCATGACGAAGGATTTTGATGGCATTGCACGCGTTAGGAAACTAAATATTGCATGCTCATTCTTTACCAGCCCAAACTTCTTTTTTCACACTGATGTCGGAATCGGATATATTCTGAGGCACAATGTCCGATCACGTAAGAATACCGCTTTATTAGGGCACGCCATAAAGCTTCCCACAGTCACCTGCATCATGTCCAGCACTGGTAAAGGAATGCCTAGAACAAGACTTAATGAAATGGGGTGTTCTTATTGCAACTTTTATCTCAACTTATGCAATCAGACAATTTGCTTCATGATATATCCAATTCCAACCTGTGTGTGATGAGGCCATAAGCAGCTCACACCATGAAAGGCGAGCCGATTGAATAAGTTGTAATATTTGAGAGAAAAAGAATCTTCAATACCGCTACAAGTGAAAAAGTTCGCTTCTTATCACCATTGTACTTTGTGGTTGAATTTGCCAACGCTCCACGCATGCTGTATCACCTCCTGGGTCCGGTAGCTTCCCGTCATGATATGAAATAATATTAGAATTTCACAGTCATACTATGGAAGAATCTCGTTACTTAGAAAAAAAAAAAAAAAGTAAAATTCCTTAATGCACAGTTACGGGGGGTAAGACTCGTCCACTTTTGAGTCGAAAAGTTATGAAAATCTTACATACTATCCTGAAAAGTACTGGGCTCCAAGGGTCACATCTCTGTACTTCAAATATTATTGCTCAGTATCCCTTTATTTACCGTAATGAAACTGGTCGATACTTTGTCCGCAACTGTTCAATCTTAACACGGAAAAGAGGAAAACTTTGAAAATAAGTCTTGAGGAGGAGGAGGAGGCGGAAGAGGTGAGGAGGAGGCAAGGCGAGGTATCTTTCATTAGCTCTGGAATCCCAATTTCAGTCGACGAGTTCTTTCTCTCTCTTCCTCTGTCTACCCCTCCGAGAAAGGTCGGGGAACTTTGCCCATAGATCAAGCTTTCTTTATCGATTTAGCCATACCAGACCGGAGGTATCGTTGTTGTTGTTGGTTGTCGTTTTTACTACTACTACTACTATTACTAATACAACTGCCGCTGCTGCTATTACTACTACTACTACTGTACTACTACTGTACTACTACTATTACTACTACTACAACTGCTGCTGCTGCTGCTGCTGCTGCTGCTACTACTACTACTACTTCTGTTGTTGCTACTACTACTACTACTACTACTACTACTACCACTACTATACTACTGCTGCGGCTACTACTACTGCCTTAATTATTATTATTTTTATTATTATTATTATTATTATTATTATTATTATTATTACTACTACTACTACTACTACAATTGCTTCATGGAAGTAGTCGTAGTAGTAGTAGTAGTAGTAGCAGTAGTACTAGTAGTAGTGGTAGTAGTAGTGAAGGTTTAGGATTGCTGTGACTGATTTGGTTCATCAGTTTTTCCGACGTCGATAAAATGTGTCAAAATCATAAACTTAATTCCATAAAAGTCTTATTGAATGCTATGCTTATGAACAGTCCTTTCTGCTTTATGATATTAGAAGTTTATTATGATAATGTCTTTATATGGATTTTTGCATAAACGTTATATGGTGTGTTAATGACAGTAAAGGTAGAGTTAGAAATAAAAAGGTGTAACGGGGAAGCGAAAAACAGACGAGAGAGAGAGAGAGAGAGAGAGAGAGAGAGAATGGTGAAGGGAGTAGTAAAGCTGAGAATGGTCGAAGAGGGGGAAGAGGATAAGAGGAGGGAAGGATATGAAAAACAATGGGGAATATAGGGAAGGCAGTGAGCGTATATGAAGTGGAAGAGTAAAGACGGGATGTACGGCAGCAATATTGGTGAAAGGGGAACAGGAGAGGTGAAAATGGCATAAGCGGGATCAGAAGATGAGGGGAGGGAAGGGTAACAGATAATGAAAAAAAGAGAAGACATGGAGAGGGAGAGAGTTAGAAGGAAGCTGAGCAGAAGTACGGATGAGAGGTATGAGTGTAAGGCTTGGTTTAGAAAATCGTAGGTCAAGAACACAAGAAAATAAATCTTTATATCATCACATTGCCGAATAACATGCAAGTGGTTTATAATGACCTGTCGAGTGACTGCGTCTGTACTGTGTGATCACGGAGAACAAAGTACAGTTACACCTGAATGAGTTACGGCAGTAGCAGCGTGATGATATGAGGAGAGAAAATTATGTAAACTGTCTCTCCAATTTTGTACTGTTCGTTTGCCTCAGGCTACCACTAAACGATTATATTCATCCTGGGGAGCCCCCTAGTATTCAAGGGGTTCAAGAAGACTATATCTAAACCATCCAGTGGCAAAGTTTCTCCTAAGCTGAAGAATATCGTCTGGGAGTAGAAAGAACGACAAAAAGCAAGTCATAGTAGTACAGGGAAGCGCTTATTATAAAGTGTTCTATTTTCTGTTCTTTCGACGGCCAGAAGCAAAGGAGTGAGACTGCTCGAATTGGAGATGGCATAAAAATCGCACACTACCCCTCTGATTGCGGTGAATTTGTACGGCTAAACATAAACGTCCGTCGGAAGTTGGTGCAAAACATGAAGTTCGTAATTCCCTGCCTAAACGTTAATCGCCCTATTTTTTTAAAAATTTTGGTGCCCTGGGGTTCACTCGAGCATGGTAATATCATGTGGCGACAGTAGAAATGTAATGCAAAGTGGGTAATTAGCAGCTGAATAAAACTGCCTCACGCTCGTAGATGCAAAATATTGCGGAGTATACCGCATGGAAGGAGTTAAATTATAATGATTTATGAAAGTGGTTTTAATAAGAGAGCGCTCACATTTATTTATTTAGGATTCGAATGCATCATCCTGCTGACTTTTCTTCCCACTTAGGAATAAAAGGACAAGACAAGGTGTTCGTTTAGTTAAAAGAGACATACGAAAAAAGAAAACACAAAGAAAATCAATAAAACAATATCGTGTAGCCTACTCACCGCCAAGCAAAACGCAGCTCGTCCACGGCTGGTTATATTGAGGACACCCATATGGAACACTGACCTGGAAAAAAAAAAAAAAAAAAAAAAAAAAAAAAAGCTTAGTATGGGCAACATTTTTTCGTGTGTTTTCTTTTATATCAGACGATTTTGTTCAGTTGAAAGAAATCCTCGCAGCTAAAAAATTATACAAAACTGAAAAAGAGTAATACCAGGAGTGTAGGTGAGAAAGAGTGGACCCCAGTGGCATTCAGGGCGGCAGAGGTGAAGGTGTGGAGGGGACGCGAGTGAAAAAAAGGCAAGAGGGTGGACCAAGGGATAAAAAAAAAAAAAAAAAAAAAAAAAAAAAAAACGAAAAGACGAAAAAGGGAGGGACGGGTCAAAATCGCGAATAATGAATAGTACAGGGGAAAGAGGGATGAGTTAAGAGTAAGCAAAGACAGAAAGAGGAGGAAAGGGATGAGTCAAGAATACGCAAAGACAGAGAGAGGGGGAAAGAGATGTGTCAAGCCAGAAAAAAGGGGGGAAAAGGAGGAGTAATGCGCAAAGAAAATAAAGAAAAAAGAATTACGAGTTAGAAGTAAGGATAGGAAAAAAAAAAGGACTGATGGATAAGTCAAGAGTAGGTGAAGCCAAAGTAAAAGAGAAAGAGGAGGTAGGGTCTGAGAATAAAGCAGTGCAAACGAAAATAAAGAGGGCTGAGTTGAAACTGTTAATCCTGCTAATAACGGAGTAAACAAAATAACATGAAATGGGGGATGAGTCCGAAATAAAGGTGTACAAAGAAGGCGAGGAGAGATGAGTAGTGAATTAAAAAAAAAAAATGAGGAGGAGGAGGGCTATGACTGAAGGAGAGCATAAAGATGGGAAAAGCTGAGCAAATCATCATCATCATCATCATCATCATCATCATCATTATTATTATCATCCCAACACTGTATCCCGACAACATATGGAGTAGGAAGCGAAGAGTAAAGGGAAGCGAAAAAGAAGGAGGAAAATGAGTGGTCACAAGTAAAGAAGATATAAAGAAGGGCAGAAAGGATGAATTAATAAGAAAACGAAACAAGGATGAGCATGGAGAAGGGAGAGGTCGAGAGTAAATTATCATCAACATTATTTCTCCAACCCTATTTTTCAGTTATACTGCACTGTAGATGGATGAGAAGTGGAGCAGAAAAAAAAAAATGAGTCCCGTCCGTAAGCACATAGCAACCTTCCCCATCTTGAGACTAAATGTGTATATCTTTTTAACCATTAGACCACTGGAAAACTCGCTATGCTGGAGAAACTGACAGATTTTCCAGTGTTTTTTCCATTAGTGTAGAGGGTTCCTGTGTGTGGGATTTTGGTGGAATGGTGCGTAGCACAGGCCTACCCGCCACTGCCTATCGACTCACAGTAGCGAAGCTCTAAAGGTCTGTATCTTGCAGTTTCCCTCTATTTGCATCTCGAAACGCCTAGTTCAGTACTTTTTTTAAAGGACCCTAAGCACCAAGGAGACCACCGGGTATAAACTCCAGACGTCTCCATGCTTTCTTTGTATGCCAGCAAAACGGATCTGTGTATACCACCTTCAAGCTCATGCCTCCACCTGGGTACAGACTGCCTTTCAAATTTCTTAGAACCGCGCATTTGTATACAGAACTGTGTTGGCAATGACAACGGTGCAATTTATGGTGTATCAGTGAGCTTGGGACTGTTACGGCACAAAGTATAATTGGCCTGTCACTGCAATATATATAATACTACTGTACAATATGTAACGCATCAACCCCTTTAGTCCGATGAGTTTCTCCTAGGTTTAGCAAAATCATCCGTCTTTTAACTAAAAACAGTTTTAAAAACGTCCTAGAGATGCAGTTAAAAGAAACTGCTTATAATCCCTTGAGCCCGAGGACAGTTTCCTCGGTCGATTAATATAACGGCGTTAACCACAATGAGACAAATAAATAAATAAATGAAGACGCCCACAGGCTGCAGAGATGAAAACACTTTTTGCTATAACTGTTACCTGTTTCAGAACTTCCTGAATTCCTCTTAATTACTGAGTTTGCAATTGAATTCTCCATTTCCCAATGACGCTCCCTTCCAAACAAGCCACCAGGAGAAGAAAAGCACACTGTTGATTCAGCTGTAACGCTCTCCCATCCGGCCTACCCCTGACGCGATGTTCCCAGGGACCCTGTACGTGCTTGCAAAATACGACTTGCTTGCTTGCTTGCCTGCTTGCTTGGTTGCTTACAATGGTGGGAGCGGAGGGGGTTGGGAAGAAGGGGGGGGGGGAGGCAGTGAAGAGCCGTACAGTATGGCGGGTCGGGGAGATGGATGGCGGCCATTGTAGTGGGTGGTGGGCCGAGGTGCTTTGGTCTTGATGCCAACACATAAGCAATACAAGTGGCTTTATGGGCCCTCTCTGTGGCACTCAAGCATTGTATAGATCCTGGTGCTCTGTCTGTCTGTCTGTCTGCCTGTCTCTCTCTCTCTCTCTCTCTTCCTTAACATTAAGACCGGGCCAGCACCTAACTGAAAGGTATGTGTAGTTTGTATTATACACAGAATATGCACATCAGCTCCAGCTTCCCTACTCCTCCTCCCCCACCTCTCTCTTTCTCTCTCTCTCTCTTTCTTTCTGTCTCACACACACACACACACACACACACACACACACACACACACACACACACACACAAAATAGGATTGGAAAAAATCGCTGATTTTCAACAAATATAATCGATTTCCTAAAATCGGATTATTAATTTTAAATACAGTAGATTTTTTCACTTTTATGATGAAATTTTCTTTTACTAAACCTTTGCCAATGTTTAGTGAAACCATATTTTGATATCAGTTTTGGGAATTCTATCAAAAGAAAACCATACTGGGTCTTTTTTACTCTCACTTGTTGCAATGCGTCCATTAGGCATGATTACATATCGAAGTTCAGGGGAAGGCGGTGGCTGAATCAGCAGAGAGGCGGCTTGCAGTCCTAATGAACCCAGGATCGAATCCCGGCTGGGGCAGGGAACAGTCTAATGATTTGAATTTCATAAAAGGCAGACTTTACTGATGTGCCAGAAGTTCCGCCAGCTTGTCGTAAAAATACCCCGCTAATACCACTACACGCGTTCTGTATGTGACAACCCTAGCATGTATAAAATAATGGACAGTGGGTGTTAGCCCCGAAGTGGTGATGCTGAAGTGTGTAGGAGAACTACTGGGCCCTGAGGCCTTTTCCCAAAGTCAGACACACACACACACACACAAAAAAAAAAAGAGGCCCCCCAAAAGGGGGAATCACACCAGCCGCGAGCCGTGCAAGCATGGCGCGGAATATGACCTTGACCTACATTCACCAATTTCGAACTCGTAGGAGACTTTCATCCCTACTACTACACACCTGTAAAATTTTATGATGATATCTTGAGCGGCTGCGAAGTTATCGTGCTAAGAGATACACAGACAGACAGACAAATTGAAAACAATACCAGCTGCGCTATAGCGGCTGGTAAAAAAAGATACAAACTTACAAAATAATATGAACAGGAAGTTGGTGTGAGCAAATGCACCACATTCTGCACTCTTTGGTATGGGGGAGGTTACACACGCTACTGCATCACCGTATATCGATACTGATTAAAGATACCAAATTGTCATTTCTATTTTGTCAAATTTAGATCATAATCATTAGATTGAATCATGTTACTGTGTTATTCAAAGAAGAGTTGAGCTCATATGTCAACAATAAACATAATCACATTTACTGTTATTATCAACAAAAGAGCCTTCTTTCTTGTGTTTAACTTTTGAATACTTGCCTTGTAACAGAAGGCAGTGGTTCACTTTGCCTAATTTGATACAGGATCAGTACAAGAAGAGCACAGGACAAGCAGAAGATGTATCTGTGCAATAAACATCGATCACATTCTCTATTTTCTTCCTTTTAACTGTATATATATATATATATATATATATATATATATATATATATATATATATATATATATATATATATATATATATCCATTTTGATTTAAATGATGATGTTTTCACTCTGATTTAAATTGATTTAAATCATGTGATTCAAATCATCTGACTTATATCAAAACAACCCTGACACACACGCACACACATTGACCGTCTTTCTCGCCCAGACGTCCATCTTCTCCCCCTCTCCTATTCACTGGCCTCTGTCAACTTGCTTCCCTCTCTCCTTCTGCCTGAGGGTGACGGTTCCTATATTTGTTCCCCTTCCCTTATCACCTTTATTACATCTTCCTCTGTACTAGCGTATTTCGCTTATTCACAAGGCCCCAGCTGGTTCCCATCCCAGCCTGAAATGTTTTGAAGCTCGAGGAAATATGATCGTTCTCAGTTTGATAGGGTTTGGTATGAGATTGTCGTTTTGGTTCTCCACTATTCTGCTCCCTTTCATAATATAAACTGAGTCTGTGAGAAATATTACCGCTTGCAGGTTGATGGGGTGTGTTGTTATCGAAATTATTTGCTGATTTTACTGTCTGATATTACCGGGCAAAACTGAGAGTTCTATGACGCCTCTTTTCATTCCATTCATATTTATCTTGATCCCTGTGGAAGCAATAGGGCTTACGCGTTGACATGGCTTGGGCTGATTAGGCTTCGTTGAAGTCGATTGGTGAATGTAATGTCTCATATTGCCGGGCATGCCGTTGACAGTTCTCCCTCGTTTATTATTTCTCTCATCATCCCTGAACTCCTCGAGAATTTCATCGTTCAAGTCGTTTGTATATTAATGCATACATTACAGCGTATATTGCTGATGGTTATCCCACCTTTGCATTCATATTTTTGCCTCTGGATCCTTCCTCACGCATATTTTTTAGGCGAAACTAAAAGATGGAATGGTTATGATGATTAAGATGCATATACATACATATTCATTATCAACATTTCCTTAGATGGGTGGAACTACGCCTTTATATACGATGAGCCTGATGTTATTACCGTTCCAAAAAAACTCTCAGAGACGACACCCTTCCTTATTCCAAAATGGTTCAGGTAATATTACCCTCATCCAACAGCACCTGAAAACCATGAGAAAAACTGAAGGAAACAAATAGGGATGAAGTTTGCCCATTATCAGCCAAATGACTCCAGCTTCCTGCGACTATCTCAGGGAATGAGAGAGAGAGAGCAACCTAGTTTGCTTGTGAGTTGACTTGAAAGTGCTAGGAAAAAAAAAATATTCTGTGTGTGTGTGTGTGTGTGTGTGTGTGTGTGTGTGTGTGTGTGTGTGTGTGTGTGTGTGTGTGTGTGTGTGTGTGTGTGTGTGTGTGTGTGTGTGACAAATACGGAGAAAATATATTAAATAATTTCTCTCTCTCTCTCTCTCTCTCTCTCTCTCTCTCTCTCTCTCTTATTAAAGGCCATCTCGTGATTGTAAGGTATGTGTGGCCTGTATTTCTGCACAGGATCTGCATATAATGGTCTCTCTCTCTCTCTCTCTCTCTCTCTCTCTCTCATAATGCCATATATATTCCTTTAAAAGAAGAATTCGTGGATAACAATAACTAAACTTTGACTTGATGGTACAACATTAATAACGCAAGCTCGTTCTTTGTGTTTTCGTACCAACAAAATACTTGACGAGTTCAAGGTATGGAAGAAATTTTGTTAGAAATACTACTTCCTTTTAATTTCGGCAAAAGAAAAAAAAAAGATATGCATCTTCAACATTAGTGACAAAAATGCACACTGTGATTTCGGGAATACGCAAATATGTCTGAAACTAACTGATAATATGCTGTTGGAGAAATATTGTCAGTAATTAGTTACACACCACAACGCAAAATGTGGCGAAATAACCGTATAAACAAAAAATATTCAAACAAGCTGGTAGGCGACGATAGCCAGCTCTAAATGGGCCAAGCTTTGTTAGCGACCGGAAGTGATTTTCGACGCTAAAAGTCATTTCTACATGGAGGTACTCCAGTGCAATATTCCACCCAAGTATTATGTCCCTGGCTAAATAGTCTTCGGAGCCTTAGCACTTCGCGCGAGCTAGGTCGTAATTTCAGCGCTTTTTATATTTTCTGCTTTTGATGACTTTTGTCCCCTGACCTGGCGAAGTACCATACTAGTCAATGTCTTTAAGCATGCAAAACTTTCACTGAATCCCACAGGGCCGCTGAGGAACTAGGGGGGCATTTTTGAAAACCGGTGCTAGTTGCTGGGGAAGCTGAAGCCAATCTTCGCGGGGTTGCCACTCGAAAACTAGAGCAGAGAGGGGAAAAATGGATGAAACAATTCCGACAGGGAATGACCTCAAGATTACGCCTAAAGTCAGAGTTTTTTACGCCCATTAGTAATGCTTACGGATCAAAACGTGAGAAGTACGAAAAATGCGGGTTTTCGGCCGATGCTAGGGAACGAGTACCGTAGTTCCCTGGCAACCAAAACCTTGCGGACACAACTAGGTCATAGGCTGGTCATTATGTCCACGTTTGGTTGGTGATCGGTTAATTCTGAAGCGTAGAAGTGCCTGCCACAATTAGCCTAAACAAAAAGAGAAAGAAAAAGAAAGAAAGAAAACGCGACTAACAATATGGGCAGCGTGGAGCTGGCGAATTATCAAAATTCATGAAATGTAATAGATAATTTGATAATATAGTAATACTGTCCGTAATCAGCTACCGGTATATGTTACAACGAAAATTAAATAAGCTTTTTTTCCCCCCTCCCCAACAAGTGATATATCGGCGTAGTGCGTCTTCCGGGCAATAAACAAAAATATATAAAATCTCCACCATAAATCTTCCTGCCCTCCATCACTCCCTCTCCCACATCTCTTCTTTCCCATTCCCCTTCCTCTCCACACTTCCCTCCATCTCTTCCATAATTCTTCCCTCTTTCCATCACTTCCTCTCCCAAATCTCTCTCATAATTCTTCCCACCCTCCCTCGCTCTCTCTCCACATCTCTTCCTCCTCTCTCCCCTTCCTCTCCACATTTCCCTCATTCTCTTCTCCCATAATTCATCCCTCCCTCCCTCTCTCCCTATCCCAAATCTCTTCTTTAATTCTCCCCTCCCTTCCTACCTCGCTCCCTATGCCACATTTCTTTTTTCTCTCTCCCCTTCCTCTTTAACATTTCTCTCTCTCTTCTTTCCCATAACTGTTCTCTCCCTCCTTCCCTCCTACTCCCAAATCTCTCCCTTAATTCTTTCCTCCCTCCCTCCCTACACCCCATCTCTTCCTTCTCATTCCCATTCCTCTCCACACCTCACACCCCCTCTCCTCTCCCACACAAGCACAATTCACTAATCCTCCACACACCCTCCTTCCCTCAATGTAGCCCCAGCGTTCCCAAAGTACCGTCAAAGCAGGAGTTCAAAGACAATGTTATCTTTGGGACCTCGAGCTTCAAGTGGGTGAGGGTCGGCGAGGTGGATGGTACTGGATGGGTGACGGTGTGTGTGTGTGTGTGTGTGTGTGTGTGTGTGTGTGTGTGTGTGTGTGTGTGTGTGTGTGTGTGTGTGTGTGTGTGTGTGTGTGTGTGTGTGTGTGTGTGTGTGTCAGAGAGAGAGAGAGAGAGAGAGATACCATCAAAGTCCGTTACCATTTCAAGTACAACACGTAAGCATGACATAATGACACCAGAAAATTCCCCATTTTAAAGATAATTATACCCTCTACGACTACGATGACTGGCTGGAAGGTGCGGGAGGCGAGACAAGACACGAAATGCAAGGTCCTGGAAAAAGATGGTACAAGGAAAACAGTGATAACCTCCTGTGATAATGTGTTCTAGGAAGCAAAATACCCCGTTAAGACAGTAATAAGGTGGTTAAAGACGATGCGTGGCTGTGAGGTGTGAAAAGCTAGATGGAACACGAAACACTGAGATAAAAATTAAATATGAAGGAGAAAAGAATCAGGTTACAGGAGGAAAACTGTGTGCATTATAATAGCAATAAACCCTTGTTCAACGAAGATGGCCAACTGTGAGCTGAGAGAAGCGATAGTCTGTGCACGAAATAAGTTTCACGTTGGAGGAAGTTGGGGGTAAGTGGAAAGAGGAGATAATGTGGGAAACACTACAGCTGAAAAACACACTCACACACACACACACACACACACACACACACACACACACACACACACACACACAAATACGGTACCCAAAGAAGATGGATGACGAGAGCAGAATGACGTTTAAAATGAAATACGGGCAACAGTAAGTAAGTATCGGAGGAAAACAATGATCTCCACTTTCTTTCTTGTTCTAGGAAGTCTTAATGATGATATGATGTTCCCTGGAGAAGATGGATGCCAACAGAGTGAGAGCATCAACGCAAAATAAAAGTTTACAGGAAGAGGGAGATAAGAGAAGGAAGGGAAGAAGATGAAGGAGGAGGGAGTGAAAGGAAAACAATGATAACTTCATGTGTTGTTGTGTTCCGGGAAGCACCTTTAAGAAGTGGGCTCATTCTTTCTCGCAGCGGCTCCCCCGACACACATTTACAAAGCAGGTTATCTTAGGTTCCTTTCAGTACAGTGACCTCTCTTCTTGCTGCCACTAAGAAATTTATTTGGGTCGTGAAATACTTAAGAGAAAATGTTTAGTCCTTTTATTTTCTTTTTCTTGTTACCACCATACTGACTTAATTGGACTTGGGAAACAATTCAGGGATTTGATCTTAGTCAGTCCCTCTCTCTCTCTCTCTCTCTCTCTCTCTCTCTCTCTCCTTACTGTCTTCATACAGTTTTATTCAGCTCTTGCAGTTACTTTACGTGGCGCAACGGGCTGATAGGGGTTACAAAGGCTATATCACACACACACACACACACACACACACACACACACACACACACACACACACACACACACACACACACACACTTGTACTAGACCAATGACACAGCAGTCTTTCTTGGTTCTATTCTTTTATCCTTTCACTATATGCAAAAGCTTAGATAAAACTCCATGAACCCCAATATGGCGCTAATTTTTCCTGCCGCTACCTTCTGCCTGTCTTACTCACCCTAAGGCAGACCTGCTCATTTAATGGTGGGATTAATCTCTTGATTTAAATGACCCTTACTGTTTATATCTCCTCCTTCCAGACGATTTTACTCAGCTTAGAGGAGACCTTTCAAACAGGGGATGATAAAATAGTTGTAGTATTTGTGAAAGTGATTAAGAGTTCAATAAAAACGCTGAATAAAATCGTCTGGCAATAGCAAAAAATTAAATAAAAGTGACATCCTCTGACTGCTAGGGTTAATGGCTTCACATCAAACTTATCACGACCCCTCCAACAGGTCGCCCTTTTTCATCATAATTAAAACTTTGTCAATTATTTATCCTCGCAACATTTAAAAACTTTACTTCTCAGACTAAAAAAGATTTAACTTCTTAGACCCGTCGTTCATTTTCTTTTTTTTTTTTCACTCACAAACACCTGGTGGTCTAGTGGTTTTAAGCCGCTGGTCGGAGTATGTTTAGTTCTGTGTACATTGACTTGTGGGTTGTATTCTATGTAGCTTTGGGGATTCGTAACATCTTCTTTTTACTGATTTATGCTGCACAACACACCTCAATATCCCCATGTACGTTACCGATACAAAACACGTCAATATGCATGGCCTGTTTAGGGGGGACAGGAATAAATCAACAACAACTATTCTAATTTTAAAACAATATACAGGTAGCTGAATAACAGACTGTCAGTATGTAATATGCAAAATAAATCGAGCAGGAGAGGGTGCTACGGAGCCCCCTTTTGCAACCTAGAAAACGGCCAGGATTCTCAAGTGACGCCCATTTTTTTTTTTTCTTTTTTAAATCTACGTAGTGCCACAGCGAACGTAGGTCGGTCACTTCCCCTCACCGTCAGGCCCCATATGGCTTCCCAGAAAAAAATACACGGGTCATTCCCCACGTTTCACGGTTACATTATTGGGATTTGTGCTGCTTACGGTAAATCTGGGCCTGTTTACATCACATGGAGTTACGTAGAGAGATATAAATAGAGACAGATAGATATAGACACTAGATAGGTAGATAGATGCATCGATATAGATACGTATTTTAAGATTAGTCAATCATCCACTGAAGAGGAATTGGAGCGAGCCCTTATCTTCATGCAGGCCACAGCTGGGAACAGACTGCAGTAATTTTAAGTGTGAGTTGACTCACTGTGTCCGAAAATTACCGTTTTCTTTAATTGCACTTCCTCTGGGTTAATGTCCAACACATCAGTCCTCCTTGACATACCTGTAATACACCTGGCATAAATTTATGGGTGACTCTCTCTCTCTCTCTCTCTCTCTCTCTCTTTCTCTCTTTCTCTCTCTTTCTCTCTCTCGTCTTTGCCACCACCAGATGTTCCTCAGCTTAAGAGAGACTTTTCAAACTGTAGGGGCCAGATATAACCTTTCATTTACCCCTTCACTAACTGCAGACTCCCTTAAGTTGAATTAAAAATCACACACATTTGAAGACTGCAAAAATATCACCTGACCGACTGTGGCACGAATAATATGTAACAAGTCGTCATCAGTACTTTATGTCAACACTGGTCTTTGTAATTCCAGACCTCTTGAAAAATGGCACAACAGTTCAAGTATTTGCAAGTGGTATTCGAAACTCTAAATGCCCATCACATTCAGGAAAATTCATCCCGGTGGTTAGCAAGACTTATGTTTACGTTTCGTGACTTGTTTTACGAGTACCGGCTGGAGTGTGACTTGGCGCCTGTAATTCTGTGAAGGCCAAGAGCAAAGAGTTATTTCTCTGTCCACCACTCTGGGCAGGCATGTAAAGCAACTGCGATCACCGACATTCCAATGCAACTTTTTAAGCTTTATGGTCTCTCAGTGTGACTCAGGAAAGTTGCTGGTGCTATAAATTTCTTGATACGACGCACAGGTATGGAGGTGCTTTGGAATGTCCGTGATCGAAGTAACGCCACATGCCTGTCAGAGTGGTTGCGGAAGTAACTTTCTGCTCTTTACCATCTACATAAGTTCAAGCGCCAACGGCAGTATTATAGTGGAGTTCTGAAGTGTGCAACATTCAACATTTCACTGCACTAACATAATTTATTTATTCTGATCTTTGTCAGCTTAGGCAATACTTCTCTAACTGGCGGGAAACGATATACGTACTTTGCAGCATTCATTAAATCCTTTTACTTCATAATCTAAAAGAATGCCACATCATTTCATCCCTGGTAGATGATGCACTATAGAAGAAAATCACTTGGCCCATGCCTTTTGTAAAACTAGATGGACAATTAACATCGTTAACTAAGTATACAGACTGGTTTTGCAACTCTATCTCGTATTCTCGTATGACTCACTCTCAGATGAATAAAATAGTCAGATATCAGCCCAAGTACAATATCAGTGCTATCTCGACCATACGAGTATAAGCGTAACTATCGACAGTATTAACACTCTTAGGCTCCTCGTACTCGCTCTCGATTGAATAACATCGTCTAGTGTCAGTCAAAATAAAACACTAGAATTGCACCGATCATGAGACGGATAGGTGTAACAACAAGGACAGAGGCTGGCAACATTTTCTAGTAACACAGAGGAACCCTTTTTGTTTACCCCGCATAACGCCAGGAATATAAGAGCAACGCGAGCTTATCTTGTTCTTTTTGTTGTTGTTGCTGAAGGAAACTTTGAACTAAACCTTCTCTGTACTACATCATTAATCCTACAGCACCCATTCTCGCAAGGTTTACTTCCAAGGGCCCTCACCATCTCCCCCACAGTTCTAGTTAATCCCACTAATTTTATTTTGGAACACCCCCCCCCCTGCCAATTTTGCTCTGAACCTTCACCGCACTAGCATCACTGACTCTATGACATTTAATTTCTCCGAGAATTCTTTCCCGTTCACCATTCTTCCAGCCCATCCCGCCCACTCCTTTGCTCACCAAGCCCATTTCTTGACTCCATTTTAACGGGTTTATGTTTTGACGCAGGTTAGGCGTGCAATGAACCAGTTGCTTCTCCTTATTATGGGGCTCGTGAATAAATACAGTCCTTTCTCACTAAATCCTTCACGACGATGACGCCTCGTATTTTTCTTCTACCTACCATCAAACAATTTCAGTCAGCTTTGGAGAAACTTTATGAATTGTGGGAATTAGATATAGCGTTTATCAGTCCGTTGTCTACCAGTGATATGTCCTTAGTTGAATGAAATTGTCTTGAGGCAGAAAGCATAGTCTTTAAAAACGTCACTGGACTGAAGGAGTTAAGCATATGATGTTTTTGTTTTCCTCAGACAGATAAAATTCAAGAGTTAACCAGAACAGACATAAGAGTGGTAGAGTTATGGAGACTGATTTTAACCAACTGGCTACGTAGGACTTCATTTTAATATAATCATCTGGATTTAGTAAGAATAAAATATTAAAGTCTGACCACAGTACTGAAAGAGTATTAACAACGGGTAAGACAGGGAAATGAAGGCATGGGAAGCAGTACAAGATTTTTGAAATGTTAGATTGTTTTTATTTGTTAATTAGTTAAACTGATTTATGATGATCGACCAAACAATGGGTCATAATGGACGATAACAATCACGGCCCCATGATATGAGGAGGAGGTTCTGTGCTTTTCACGTCCCTCGTCGTTCAGTCAAAAGTCCTGTTCTCGGGGATATGACACGTTGTATCAAGCTACGTGTGTTGCTAATATTGACATGGCAAGGCGCTCCGAAATATTCCATTAGGAGTATAAACTGCGTATGAAAAGACGCGCTTATATTTGCAAGAGTCTCGTCCTTTTATCTAGTATTCATCTATCTATCTACTTACTGGGATAAGAATCAAAGTCAACACCGACATGATCATATATTTTTTGTTGCTGGCGTTTCCGTGACAAAAGAGACTGACATCGAACCGGGAGACAGATGGGCACATTATTTGTCTAGCAAAATGTGCTTTATCATCAATCTGAAGCCACTGAGAGACTGCGATCCATCTTAACCCTTTAAATCCGACGGTTATATTTTACATTATTATATTCAATTACGACAGATGTCTCAAAACAGAACGGTTAGATAAAGCCTCAGTCCCTTCAGTACATGACACGTTTCCTGAGCTGAACAAAATCGTCTGGAGGTAGCAAGAATAAACCCAAACAGGATTCCCTCTGGCTGAAGGCATGTGCGACCCAACACTACATACTGAAAAATCATTTTTGTTTGAAAATACCGCCTGACAAGACACTCCAGCTCTCCCCCAGCGGTCCATAACCCCAATGTAACTGGCTGGGGCAATGGATGATGGAGGGCACTGGTGCGGGGAAGTGGCCCTCTATTCCGCCACTGTAAAAAAAAAGAAAGGGGGTCGTCGCTCCCTATAATGGTCGTTTTTCAAAGGGGTACAGAGTTCTTCCTAGCATCTCTTTCTATGTTATTTATTTTGAGTATTACTTCTTAGCACTTTCATGTACGATACGCCATTTACGTCATTTTAATATCGGTTGTTTCCTGTAAGAACATTAAATAGGGGGTTGAGTTCTAATGTCCAAAATAAATCGCTAAGGAAGAAATGTTACGACGCCACCTAACGCGACCCTCGAAGTGCTGCTGTACAGTTACGCGCGCGCGCGCACACACACACACACACACACACATACATACACACACACACACACACACACACACACACACACACACACACACACACACACACACACACACACACACAACGATTCACCCCTCTCATGGTCGGTACAACTCTACTATTTTACTCAGCTAACGCCAGACGATTTCATTCGGCTCACAGTAGATCCTAGTAACATAAGAGTGTTAATACTGTCACCATTAACCCATTCAAGACCGGAAGAACCCTAGCATTGTATTCCAACTTTATGCACTTGAGAGTAAAGTTTTAAGAGGCTGAGTGCTTATACTTCACCTCTCGACGAATATTTCTCAATCTCTTCTGACTTCCAGCATTCGTGAATTGAGAGGGGCCAAGTATGACTCTCTTTGATACGATGCGTCAGGGAGGAGAGTGCTGGACATCCCCAAGCGTGAAGCAGATGTATTTGGAAGGGAAGGAGAGTTTTTGACCGTAACTGTGCTCGCGGTTTATAATTAGTGTCGCTTTTGGTGAAAACCTTAAGAGGTAGCCCTTACTTAGATTATGTGTTTTCTGGTCTATTCTTGCTTCTTTCAAACGCTTTTCTTTAGTTCCTGATGGGGCAAAAATTGGTCAATCTCTTCATTCAGAAGACGTATTCTCCTTTCTTTATTTTCTTTTCTTTTTTCTTCCTGTTTCTATGTACTCCTATAACTTTTCTTTTTTTCCTTTTTTACGTTTCTCTGTATTCCTATAATTTCCTTCTTTTATTTTCTTTTTTCCGTTTCCATGAATTCCGATAATTTCTTTCTTTTTCTCCGTTTCTATGTATTCCTATATTTTTTTTTTCTTTTATTTTCCTTTTTCTTCGTTTCTCCGTATTCCATTATTTTTATACTTGCCGCCACCACACTATTTTATTCAGTTCAGGGAAGACTTTTCGAACTGGAGGGGTTAGATACAGCCCTCATGAACCCCGTCACCATTACCAGTCTCTCCTTAAACAGAATAAAACCGTCTGGGCTGGCCGCATCATGTGTCAGGATTCACAAAGATTTACGACATATTTCCCTCTCGCAATTAAAACAGTCTTCATTCCTCCACTCTCGTTTATATTTCCCGCTTCCCTTCCCCTGACCATCCCACTTCTTTTCTTCCTCTCCTGCAGTTCTCTCTAGGAAATAAAATTGTCTCCATTCTTTGATTTTCCAGTCTTACGTCCTGCTTTCTTCCTCTGTCCCCTCCTTCCTTTTTTCCCTCCATCACCACTGCCGTGTTTTTATTTGAATAAAGTGGTATACGTGCCTGAAATTCACACTGCTGGATCAAGCTTTTGTCCTAAATACACGATGACGTCCTTTTCCAGACTGCTCTTGCTGATTTCGGGCAATTTTATGCAACTACCAAGAGTTGTATTTATATAAATGGGTTGGAGACAACTTTATAAACTAGAATAAGCTTAGGCCTCACACAAGCCGTCTAAGCTCATCTGGTAACAGTATGAATAAAATAAGACCATCGCAGTGAAGAGCATGCCCGTAGCTATAAAAACAGGGGGTCGCCGCTCCCTTCAATGCCCGCCACTATTTTTTTTTTTTTATAATCTCCAAGCGCTGCTGTACACACGCTCAGACTTCACGTTGCGTTTTTTTGGTCATCGTTTTACTGGTCGTTATCCGCCGTCCTTCGTAGAACCACATATCTTTGCAGCTGATCGTGACACTCCGATGTTTTTATTAAGGAGTGTATACTCTGTAACAAATTTGTTTTTTTCTTGGATTTACAGCGTATACTACCCTTATCTTGGTAGTATACTCAGATAATATTCGGTAGAGTCACGTTTGAATTAGCACAGTCGTAAATTTAGCCCTTCACTAAAATGACTTGTTTTTACATTAGTCTTGCTACAAACAGACAGGTTTATTCAGTGCAAGGATTAACAAAGGGTGTATGTAATCCCTCCAGTCCTCCCCCAAGCTTAATATAATCCTCTGGTAGCAACAAGGATAAACTACAGAAAAATCGTAACCGTACTGAAGGGGTTAAGGGCCCGAACAGCTGGGTACAGTACAATGGCCCTCTGAATTATCATTATGGCTTCTCTCACATCGGCATGGTCGTTAAGCCATAACTGATTGCGAAATGGATCTCTACTATATTCCCTAATCGTACCTGAAAGGGGAACTGGGGAGAGAAAGAGGGAGAGGATAGAGGAGAAGCGGAAATGGGAGAGGGAGAGGATAGGGAGGGGACAAGAGTGGGAGAGGATGAGGGAGAGGAAGGGGGCGGGAGTGGGAAAAGATGAGGGAGAGGAAGAAGGAGAGAGAAGGAGAGGGTCAGAATTAATCTTGCATTCCTTCAGTCTCTGTTACGTGGCAAAACGGATGGTGAAATTCTGTTCAAAGTTCGCTGTATCTGGCTCGTGGAGAGTTTTATTTTCTTTTTCTTATTTCAAAGTTTTTTTTTTCCCCTTCAATCGGAGAGAGTATGACGCTCGACGGGCCGAATGACGTCAGACGCTCTCGGGATATATCGTTCATCTAACCCTTTTCAGTGTGAGGGATCTCTTCTAGGCTGAAACTAAATCATTGGGTTGAGGTAAGAATATAATCAAATGAGGATAAACTCGAATTTCGTAATATTCAAGCCAAATTTTTCACCAATTAGTACCTCTTTGAACATTTTCAGTATGATTATGATTTTATGCTATCAATTTCAGGATTTTCAGACTCACTGGGTTAGAGAAAAGCCTTTTTAACACCATCACTACTAAGAGAATCTCCGAAGCTAAATACTATCGGTTGGCAGTAAATAAAAAAAAATACGATGACCTTATGCTGAAGAAAAAGTTTTAGCATAAATAAGAAAGGGTGACTCAATTCCCTTTCAGTTTTAGGGTCTCTCCTCAGCTATTAAAAAAAAAAATGGTGGTAAAAAGAATGACGTTGTAAAAGACGCCACTACAATACAAGAGTAATGGCGACTGTTTCCACTCCCTTTAATCTAAGGGGTCAATATAGAGTTGAATATAATCGTGTGACGGTAGCAGGATTATCTCTAAAACACACACACACACACACACACACACACACACACACACACACATAATCTGATTTCAGCAATGGCACTGACCAAGAGATTATTCCGTTGATGATGATGATAGTAATAAAAATACTGGTAATAACAACAACAACAATAATAATAATAATAATAATATGAAAAACTTCGACAGTAACAATAAATAATTACAGTATTACCAACGACTACTACCATTTCTACTCCTAACTACTACTATTACTACTGCTTACAACTATTACTACTACTACTGTCACTAATACCGGCACCATACTGTAATAACGGCAATGTTACATATACGGTACATTAATACCAGTCTGAAAAAAAAAAAAAAAAAAAAAAAAAAAGAACAAGGCGGAGTGGGGGAAAAAATATTAAAAAAGTAGGAGAATATGTAAGAGTAAGGGGAATAACCTCTCTCTCTCTCTCTCTCTCTCTCTCTCTCTCTCTCTCTCTCTCTTTTCATCTATTTTTATTTTTTTCTTTCATCTGCTCTACATTCCTCTTAAAGTCACCCAGTCCATTTATCATCACTTCCTTCCTTCCACCCTTCCTTCCCCCGTTTCTTCATTCTTATATTTCCTCTTTACCATCCATTCCATCTTTCATTCGTTCTCTCTCTTCAGTTAGCACTTCCTTTTGTGTACCTTACATTTTTCCCTCTCTGTTTCTCTTTTTCCTTCCTTGTCGCAATCCTTCTTTATCCTTTTCTGTGCTCTTTCCACTTTTATTAGCTAATTCTTGCTACTTCCAGACGATTTATGTGAGCTGAAGTATTAGATGATTTAATATTTGATAAATCTAATCCGCCTCCTTTATAAAATCTCTCTCAGTCTGAACAAAATCATTTCATATTGCCAAGAACAAATATGATAGTGTCTCGCCTTTTTTCGTAATGCATTTTCTCTTGTTCTTTGCACTTCATTAACTTGCTGATATCTCCTTTTATCTCACCCCATTTGTTTCTCTCTCTCTCTCTCTCTCTCTCTCTCTCTCTCTCTCTCTCTCTCTCTCTCACACACACACACACACACACACACACAAAACTGCTTTATATTCTACAGATATT